>NC_057736.1:14718806-14768503 GCF_004010195.1 Chiloscyllium plagiosum
GTGGAGGGAAATATATCCTTGGTTGTGGGGTCTGTTTGGAGGTGGTGGAAATGACGAAGGATGATACGATGTATCAGGAGGTTGGTGGGGTGGTCGGTGAGGACCAGTGGGGTTCTGTCCTGGTGGCGATTGGAGGGGGCGGGGTTCAAGGGCGGAGGTGCGGGAAGTGGAGGAGATGCGGTGGAGAGCGCATCGACCACGTCGGAGGGGAAATTGCGGTCTTTGAAGAAGGAGGCTATTTGAGTTGTTCGGTGGTGGAATTGGTCCTCCTGGGAGCAAATGCGACGGAGGAATATGGGATGGTGTTTTTAGAGGGGGCAGGGTGGGAGGACGTGTAATCTAGGTAGCTGTGGGAGTCGGTCGGTTTGTAGTAAATGGCTGTGTTGAGTCAGTCGCCCGAGATAGATAGAAATGGAGGTGTCTAGGAAGGGGAGGGAGGAGTCTAAGCGTCTCATATATTTCTTGATGCAGCTCATTGTCACATTTTGTCTGATAACACTTCTTTAAAGTTCCTTGACAGTTTTTAATCTTATTCCATTTAGGTAAGTTGCTATTGATATCACTTCCCAAGACAGAAAAGAATATGAGGTTTGGTTAGAGGGAATTAGACCAGGTTGTAATCAAAAAGGATGCAGTGATCTAGCTTTTCATCCAAAGGGAAGGACTGGAGGTCAGGACCTGCATCCATTGGACATACATGCGTCATACATATGACATGGATATCAACACAGAATACTATCATGTTGATGAGCAGATACTTGTACATTTGAGTAGCACCTTATTTTTTGTGTTATGCTAAAAATGCTTTAAACAAGGATCACTTACAAGCATATAGCGATTACATGGGATTCTCTGTGGACAATAGGATCTAATAAACAACAGTGAAAATGGCCACTTAATAGGTTCTTTTGCTCATAATGGTTGAGGGAAGAATATTAGCCAAGAAATCAGGCAACCCTCTACTCTTCTTCAAATAGATCCAGTTAAAAATCACACAACTTTGTCCACCCCAGTCCAACACGGCACCTCCAAATCATCAAATAGACCCAGGAATCCTTAATATTTCCTCATTTGTCTTGATTTAGAATCTCAACAAAAGACAGTTCCAAATTTTCAGAAGGTTCTGTTAGATTTCCACTTCAACTCCAAGAAGCAAACTTAATAGGCAAGGCCTCAAATCCCAAGGTTTCAGAGAATTCTATGCCAACTTCTGCAAATATGCAATTCAAGACTTCTTTTCCAAACATGCCAATTTAGAGTTTATCTTATTTTTAAAATTATTTTTCAGGATGTGGGCTTTGCTAGCAAGACTGGTATTTCTGCTGTTTCCTAGTTGCCTTGAAAAGGTGGTGATGTGCTTTCTTGAAACACAACAGTCCATGTTGTAAAGTGCTCTCACAATGCTGATGGTAGAAAATTCCAGGATTTATTCCAGTAACAATTATGTAATGGTGATATATATCTAAATTAGATGTCTGACTTGGATGTGATAGTATTCCACTATGCATCTGCTGCCATCATCTTTAAGGTTGTGGGTTTGGGAGGTTCTATTGCAAAATACTTCATGTGTAGTTGCAGTGCAGGCTGTGGTTAGTACAAACTGAAGCCAATCAATGTGGTTGACTGTTTAGTGGCCATTCAGTTAAAGAACAATTAGGCATACGCAATAAATGCCAGAGTGACGAGTGATACCCTCATCTCATGAAAGAATAATTGTGTCACAGTAGGAGAGTTAAGAGTATGCCGCTGGAGAAGCACAGCCGGTTTAGGCAGCATCTGAGCAGCAGGAGAATTGACATTTCGAGCATAAGCTCTTCATCAGAAATGAGGCTTGATTCTCCTGCTCCTCAGATGCTGGCAGACCGGTTGTGCTTTTCCAGCACCCCATATTCTGATCTCCGGCATGTGCAATCCTCACTTTCTCACAGTAGTAGCGTTCACTGTGTCAGAAGATCCAGGTTCAAGCCCCACCTGCCCCAGTAACATGTCATAACACACTTGAACAAATTGATTAAAAATATCTATACTGAATGCAAGGTGGGCAGGTGCCAGAAGGTTAATTTAATGGATGAGAGGCTAATTAAACCAAACACTTTGTAGAGTTTAAGTGTGATGGGGAAAAAAAAATCACAAAAACATCAAATGACTGCTTTGTTTTGGATAGTGCCAAACACCTTATGACCTGTTGCTGCTAAACCCATCAGCCATATGAACCGTATTACAGTCCTGTCTTGTGCCTTATAGAGGATAGAAAGGGAGTCAGGCGCTGAGTAATTCACTGCAAATTATTCTGAAGTGCAATAGTAGTCACATTATGTAAGTTGATAGTCTAGCTTAGTCTCTATAATATAAAATATAGATTACAAATGACAACCTGTTGGCTGCTCGTCCCAGTTTGGCCTGAACTTGTCGAATTACTTAAGGTGCAAATAAGAAAATACAAACAATAAAACAGCAGCTGCCAGCAAGGTGAATCAAGTACACGACTAAAGAATTCTGTGGGGTCTACAAATAACAGGCACTGCATAATGCTAAGATTTTTACCTTTTCCATTCCCAACAAATGGCTGAGCATTTCCTTCTTTTTGAATGTTGGCATATCATTGGTGAGTAGAGCCTCAGTCACATCCAGTATCCTTTTCTCATGATGCATAATCTGCTTCTGTTGCTCACGGTTAAATAAAATATCACGTAGCTCTTTTACAATGCTGAATAGAAAAACCAAAATAATAATTAAATGCACCAGATGTAACACATGCTGTGGATCAGGACAGTGACTATAATTCATGCTGCAGGAATATGTAGGCTTAGCGAGAGTAAATATAACTTACACAGTGGGTGAAAGTTACCGACAGTAATTCATATCGAGTGGGTCATAGTGCCAGTAACATACACTGTGGTGGGTCAGACTGACAGTAATTCACAATGGAGATGGGGGTGGGGAGAAGGTTGAGAGAGTAACAATAATTTACACGAGGTTAGGGGAATGAATACCCATAACTTACAATGTGGATGGGGATATTGATCATAACTCAAATGATGTGAATTAGAGTGACGATAACTCAGTGAGTAGCGGATCAGAATGACAGTGACACTGCAAAAAGTGAGTGACAGTAACCAGGTTGTGGTGGGTCAGTGAGCAAACTACTTGGTGGAATAGAGTGATGTGAAAATCCAGATTTTCACAAAGTTGTAAACACTCTATGAGCCCTTAAAAATGGTGAGCAGGATTCAGTGTAGAAGTTATGCTGTGATTTCTGACATTCAATTCTGGCTGATTGGGGAAGGGAGCATAGTGTGACTCACATGAAGGAAACTTGAACTCAGCAGGGCCATTTGAATTTACAAGAGTTCAAATCATTTTATGCGGTAGCAAGAGCTTAAACCCATAGTGTGGGAGACATGGACTTTTACAGTTAACATTATTTCTTGGACGACTGATAAGGTCTGTAAAACTGTCATGATGTGGAGTTATTTAAACACAGAACCTTTGAAAATGGAAACAGCATGCCTGTGATACTGCATAAAACTTTGTTCTGCTAGTTAAGCTGCTGTTTGTTCACACTACCCCAAGGACTATCATTATATCATGAATGCCTGGCAGTTTTTCACAAGCTATAATTATCTCAGCTGCAGGTCATAAATCCACTTTTATTAACAGCTCAAAAAGGTTATTTAGAGATTAGTAGTCTCTGATGTGCAGTAATTAATAGTTTTTTTAATATGAGGGCTTAATAACGCGAGGACATTTAAAAGTTTGAATAGGTTTTCATGAATGGAAACTTTTTTTAAACATGGTGAAGGCTTTAATAGATATTTAGACCTTTATTTTATTCAATCCCAACATGCCTTCTGAGTTCAGTTCATGATGGATGTTGGATGAGTTGAAAAAATAAGGTTAAGGACTAGGGGTACTAAGCAGGTTGGCAAAGTTGATATTATGTTCATTTGGGCTAGGTAAAGGGTAAGCATGAGCTGGCATGGGGTGATGAAGGTTGCATTCAATGTGGGTGGGGTGGGTTAAAACGTAATAGAAAATGTTCAAACCATGGTGCCTTTTAAACAGATCCTTCAGCACTCAACAATCCTTGTGGCTATTTGCACGTCTGCAGTGCAGCAGGCCTGACTCTATCCTGGACACACACTCCCCAGAACGAAGTACGCTCAATTTTAGGGAGCTTCTCCTGACATGCACTACCTACATGGGAGCGAAGGTCCAACCTAATTTTCACTGTGGTTGACCAAACTGAAAGTAAACGATGCTCTCAGTTGGAGAGGACAAAGCAACTCATGCTACATTGGGTCGGAGTGACAGCTGCTTGCATTGCATGTTATAAACCACAGTAGTAGTATCCACCTATTCAGCTCAAGGCGAATCTGCTTATAGTGCATGATGTTCCTCTGGATAGCTTCAAGCACTAGACAGAATTCCTCGTATGTTGTGAGATTGAGATTTTCCAGAGAGCTGTACTTCATTGGTTGCTGTTTGTGAGCCATGATGATGTGCCTAATACAGTCTTGCACATGGATCAAGGGCATCCTAGGGCCTGATTCGCCCTCATCTTTCAACTGAAATAAAGAATTTCACAGCATAGTGTTAAAGGGAAGTTTACCTCTAGGATAAATCTAAAATTAAAGTAAAATGTACAGGTAAAAAATGAAACATTGATTAACAATTGGTTTAAGCATATCAATTTATATCAACAAATTCTATCAATTACATGATAGATGACTTACCATGAAATTTGTAATCCCTTTTTTTCAAAATCTTGGACCAAAAATGGGAAAAGGACTACTTTAAAGCAAGAGCTGTTGAAGGAGTTGCTGCACTTTTAAAAACAGTTTACTGGAACTCATTGTGCGTTGTATTTACAGTATTGCTTTGTTTAAGCAGTGTGGGAGGATGTCCAAGAGCACCATGAGCATGTACTTCTCCCAGAAACAGTATTGATTGGTTTATGCAATCAGGAACAATTGTGGAGGCCAGGGGTTATCTACATGATAACAACATTCGGAATAGCTCCTGGACAGATGAACAGAGAGCGAGTGAACAATACAGCGGTAGAAGTCTCCACACTGCAGAAGTCAGCATCACTTTCTCCCTGCAGTGAAGTAACCATGACGTGGAAGATTACTTCTTCCACTGGCTATAAGTTGTTGCTTCTAACCAGTGACTGAAAGACTGAATGAGTATGCAAATAGCCCTATGTCTGCAGGAAAGAAATGGAAGAACTTGGAAAGAATAAGAAACCTGAAGATTGTGGAGAAAACAATAAGATACCTCGTCGAATCCTGTAGACTGGTGCTACTGAACTGTCTTTCACCAGTATTTTTCCCACAATCTACAACATCCATGCGTTTTGGTTGTAATATGTGATCATAAGGTTTTGAGAAGGAGATTACAGGTTCAGCTAGTAGACTTAAACGTTGATAATTAAGAGATTTATTTGCCTACCATTAAAATAGATTTCTTTGTAATAAGAAGACTCTGGTAAACTCCCACCAAATCTTGGAGTTTGACAGGAAATCTGGGGACATTGAGTAACTTTGTGAAATCTTTAATTTTCATGATGTGTTGGGGGCTTGAATATATTCCCATCATTTTTTATTCATTCATGGGATCAGGGCATCACTGGCTAGGCCAACATTTATTGCCCATCCCGACATTTATTGCCCATCCCTAAATGCTCAGATGGCAATTCAGAGCCAACCACATTGCTGTGGGTTTGGAGTCACATGTAGGCCAGACCAAGTCAGCATGGTAAATTCCTTCCCTAAAAGGACATTAGTGAACAAGACAGGTATTTCCCCAACAATTGACAATGGATTCATGGACATCACTAGACTCTTCATTCCAGATTTTTATTCAATTCAAATCCCACCATCTGCTATGGTGCAATTCAAACCCAGAACATTACTTAGGCCTCTGGACTAACAGTCCAGTGATCATATCACTAGGTCTTGCATCCCCTGAAATATGTACTCACTGAGGTGGATTTAAATGCTAAATTCAGAAGTGTGTATCTTATTCTATAATTTATGATATTAATAATTACTTTATAATAAAAGCTGCGGTTGGTAACTGGAAATTGATTTTTTTTCTGAAGAATAACTAAGTTACCATTTTAAACCGTGCTAATTTTCTTACGCTTAGTACAAATAATTGTTATATAAATGATTGATTGCTCCCTATGGAATGCAATTTGCCTGTATAGATGCAACATCTAGTAACACTGCAGTGCTCAGTGATATGTAACTTGCTCACTGGGATCTTTGTCAGCTGTCTGATGTATTCTCAGACTTTGGAAGATAAATTGCTTTCCGAAGACATGGCTTTGACCATCATATTTTGAGTAAAGATTATTACATGACAAGTTAAACAGTAAAATAACTGCCAATTCATTAAAATTACAAACTGAAACTTAATTCCTGACTGCAAACTAGTAAAAGAAGCCATGTTTTATTAACCTTAATAACACTAAGGCTGAGCCAATGTTAGCAGCCCAGAACACTGACAAGGTGGTTAGTTGGAAAAGATAATCAACTCTAAATTGGACAAGTGCTGCATATTTCTCTGAATGTTCAACTGTCAATCAACAGTCAAAACATAAAACCGAAATATCTGCCAACAGAAAACTCAAAGGTATTGGTGGTTTAGCAATCATCTGTTTCTGTAAACAGGTGAACATCCTGAGCTGAGAAATTGTCAAAGATCACTGATAATGTCTGTTAATATCTGCAGAAACTAACACCTCATTACTCAACAGCCCTGAGCTGCCTCATTCTGATCAGTCACCTCCCACTATATGCAAATGAGGCAATTGAAATGACTGTTACATTCCATCTAAACATCTATAGCTTCTCTTTCAACAATAATAAACAAAATTTTAGTGATTAACTTAAAATGATCATCTCAAAATCTTGATAAAAAATATACATACATTAAAAGATTTCTTTATCAAAGAGGACAAATTTTTAATTTTGCATCAAGACTGTTACTATTCAAATAAGAGCATGCCTGAAGTAGTCACATAACATACCGACCGCTATAATCCTTCTTGGCTGACTGGAGTTCCAATCGGCTTTTTTTTTTGGTGAAGCTTACTTTGTCCCTTGATCAGTTTGTTTAGAGAAGTCCTATAGTTGCTCATATAGCTATAAGTTGGTGCTGTGTGACCTGTGCAGATGTTGCATTTTACATTTCGGGGGAGGGGGGGGTTGTGATTTTGAGGGGTTGGTTAGCTCAGTTGGCTGGACAGAAGGTTTGCATTGCAGAGTAATGGCAGTAGTGTGGGTTCAATTCCTACACTAGCTGAGGTTACAACGAAGGACTCTCCTTCTCAACCTCCTCCCCTACCTGAAGTGTGGCCTCCCTCAAGTTAAATCATCACCAGTCATTTCTCTGTACTGAGGGAGCAGCCCATGGCTCACTAGGATAACAGTGACCTTACTTTGGCTGTGATTGCCACTGACTCAACCGAAGCAGAACACACTGTCGCATTTAACAACTTCTGCCCTTCTGATGACAGGAGCAAGATAAAATTCATAAATAATACTGTCCCACTCTCCTGTAGCATTACACCATAATATAACAATGCAAGCTCATCAAGGTGAAGCACGTTAGTGACAAGGAATGGAATAAATTCAATTGCAATAATAAACTTGCAAGGTGAAGCCTATGAATTTTCTTGCAACAATGTGCTTCAGCCACTGACTTTACACATCCAAAAGTAATCTAAATGAGAGAATGTATTGGTTTTTAGCAAGTTTTGAGATTGGTGTTTTTCAATTAGGGTTAGAAATGGAGTTTTTGATTCTGATCAGAATTTCTAGGTCGTATATTGTGCAGTTGGACATTTTTTCTGTTTTCCACACCTATGATCCACATTGCTATTTTGAAAAAGGTTTGTACCTAGCATTAAAGTTAGAAAAGATTTTGTGTGTATGTCCGTTTTAAACTAAAGACAGATGGCTAATCATATTTCACACAGGAATCATACATAGAATTTGATTCATTTGGAAGCACTAGCTGATGAAGGAGCAACGCTCCAAAAGCTAGGGCTTCCAATTAAACCTGTTGGACTGTAAGCTGGTGTTGTGAGATTTTCAACTTTGTACAGCTCAGTCTAACACCAGCATCTCCAAATCATAGAATTTGATCTCAGAGCTCTGCACTAGGAACTACAGTTCTATGTTAGTGCTGCACCAGAAGTATTTTTGCTTCTTGGCTCAAGTCATACCTCAGGCATTAGAGATGTATCGTCAGTCAAAGTATGCCTCTTCTCCTCTTGCTCTATCATTGCTTGCTCCAGGTTTGAAGTCACTGCGGCAACCATGATGTTTGCAAAGATAAAAGATGCTCCAATGATGAAGATGAAAAGGTACAGTGCACCCCAGTACATTGTTGCTCCATCCTTTTGCCTGGAAATAAGACAGTTTTGTGAATATCAATGTGGCATTCTTTTCCTCAGTGGCACTGTTTAGTTGGGAGTTGTCATAAACAGAACACTTAAGTATGTTTTGCAGCATCTGTTACATAGTTTGTCTTACAGTCTTTCAAAACTGCAGGAAGGACCAGATCAGTCCTTGATCTATGTAGTTGAACGAGAAGATTCTGGCCACAGTTCATCTTGGCAATGAAATAATTTCCACTCTTCATATATTCCAGACTGCAACACTAGAAAAATCAACTAATTTGCTAATTCTATAAAGGCAGGTCTGAATTCTAAATTTTGCACAGTATACTTCATGTTAAAAAGGTGTGATGTGAGTACCATACATAGAAACTGTAAACCACTTATATAGGATAAATGCACCATAATGACAGATAGTTCAAGGACAAAGATGGAGAAAATTGGGTAAAGTATTCTGTGGACTTTGAAAAAATATGAACCAATTTCAAGAAGTGCTTGAGGTGCAGTGGTAGTGTCCCTACCTCTAGACCAGAAGACCCAGTCCCACTGCTCCAGAGGTGTGTCATAACATCCCTGAACAGGCTGATTAAAAATACCTATACTTCACTGGAAGGACTTCTGATGATGCATTATTGGTCAGGGGCTTCTCACATATAAAAACAGCAGCTTGTTAACTGAAGTTACCTGAGCCCTAGCGACTGGCTTGGGCTGATTGGAATTGGTTCAGCTCATCTCAGAGGAAAGCAAGGCAAGTAACATAAGTTATAAATCCTTATTTTGTGGAAGATTAATGAGATTATGCTAATGATGTCCTTGGGCTGGAGCCTACAATGAAAGGCTGGGATTCTTTGAATTGTCATCCATGCCAGATTCTCACTTTGCAATATATTTGCAAATCAATAGAGTACATAACTTGGAGGAAAATTTGCACAGAATACATCTATATGCAACTGCTTCCTTTGTTCTTCTAAAACTGTTCTTACAATTAATCTTGTACCCCAAAGTGAAAAAACAAACACAAGTCTGGACTGTGTCTGGAGAAGAACAGACTTACACAAATTGTTCATAAATTTGCACCCATCCATCTTGTGTGATGCAGATGAACAGCGAGTACATAGCTTTCTCCAAACTCCCAAATGATTCTGGAACTGCAGTGCTAAATATGATCACCCCAAACACAGCGAATACCTGCAAAACAAAAGATCTCATTTTCTGCAGCTTGAATGGGAAGATATTGAAGCTGACAAAGGAAGTTAATTAATACCCACAGTGCTGGGTAGCTGTAATGAGTTCAGTGAAATAAGTGGATATAGCTTAAGGCTTACAATAGAATATATTATTGTACAAACCCTTTGGATGGAACTTTAAAATTTTACAGGCATGTTAAACAGATGTTGCGGAAATAATTGAAGTCTAGGAAAACAAAAATCATTTCCAGGCTATGGTGAAACCAGGGTGGTATTTAATGAAGGTGAAAGGAATGTTGCTTGCTGGAGAGCTGGCAACATCTCATTCCCTTTTTAGGGAAGGTTGAATTAAGTCTAAGAGTGTGGTGCTGAAAAAGCACAGCCAGTCAGGCATCATCTGAGGAATAGTAGAGTCGATGTTTCGAGCATAAGCTCTTTATCTTCCTGCTCCTCAGATGCTGCCTGACCGGCTATGCTTTTCCAGCACCACAATCTTCGACTTATCTCCAGCATCTGCAGCCCTCAATTTCTCCTAGTTGAATTTTTCAGGCACTTAATTGGTGATTGGACGATCTTCCCTGGGATTAGTGACTCTGCGGGCAGAGATGCTGCCCAACTACAGGAGTGGTGTGACACCTACCAGAGGTGTAGGATCATTGCTGTTTCCAGGCCCCAGATGGATGATGGCAGATGAGAGGTTGGGATCATGGGATCAGCAGCAAAGGCAGGAGTTGGCTCTCAGTAGACCTTCTCCTTCCTGAGACTGGCTCCATTGATCAGGCACTGGGATATTGGATGAGGACAGCGCCTCACACCCTCACTTGCTGTTCCCTAACGGGTCCACGAAACAAATCCCACACCAGTCTGACTGTAATACTCTCTGTATGTTGAGTTCACTGCCAGTTGCATTTTTCACATCAGGAGTGGTGGGATGAAGCCCTTAAGTGAGCAACTAATGGCCACTGAAGGCCCTCAGTTGGCCACAGGTCAGGAAAGTGCATGGTCCTCGCTCAACCAACTCAATGTATCCTGTGACTAAATCTACCCTAGCGAAAGGCAATAAATTTGGCTCAAGATTTTCTTTTTAAAAGAATGGAGAATGCAGAAAGAAGAGGGGATATAGGGAGTTGAGGAGCTCCAAAGCTTTGAGAGGAATGTGTTTGAGCAAGGGAAGTACACAGAGTAACAATTTCACCACTGTAGGAATTCAGGGAAGGTGAAGAATGGGCGAGATGAACAAAGATCAAAAGTTCAGAAGATGATTGACCATAACAGTATCAATAAAGTTGGGTAAAAAAAAAAAATCTACTATTCGACCAAATAATACAATATATTTAATTTCAGCAATGGATACGGCTGTTGATATGGTGCATAATAACACTGCCGTCTACTTTGGAAAATAGTGACATGCTCAAGGAAACACCTTCAATCCAGGCAACATTTAAAATGGAGATAACCCAGATACTGTGGAAAAAGCCAGAAAGTTAAGCCATCATTTCTTTAATTCACCTTCCATTACAAACCTCTTTAGTATTTGAGAATTCAATTCTGGTTCTTTAAATGGTAACATAGCTTTGTTCTGTGCTTACCTGTGATGGGGTGAGGTCGAGCTACACCTCAGGAAATAAATTTATTAATTTCTATGCATTACCACAGTGTTTCCATTCTGTATGAAGTAATGGAATAAGCAATCAACAGTGAAATTCGTCTGTATAAGCACATCCTTGTTATCTGTAACTGTCATGGATTCAGCACTAAAACTCCCGATTAAATGATTTTCTTGACTTTTTGAGCAAGTGACAACACAAGTGAATTATATTAAACTCTGCAGTGAATTTCAATTTCCAAAAGGCTTTTAATTTTAAAAGGCTGCAAATTTCAATAGCAATGGAGATTCATAGTAATGCATAGAAATAATAAATTTATTCTGAGGTGTAGCTAGACCTCACACCACAGGTGATCACCGGGAAGCACAGAACAAACTATTGAAGGTGTTTCCTTTAGCATGTCACCATTTTCCAAAGTAGACAGCAATGTTATTATGCATTATATCAACAGCCGTAACCATTGCTGAAATTAAATATATTGCATTATTTGGTAGAATAGTAGATTCTGTCACTGGACTAGCAATCCAGTTGCTCAGACTAATGGTCTGATGACAAGGGTACAAATCCCACCACAGCAATAAATCGATAAATCTGCAATAAAAAGCACAAAACTATCACTGATTGTTGTGAACTCCATTTTGGTTTGCTAATGCCCTTGACAGAGGGAAATCTACAATTCTTACCTCGCCTGAAAAGTTGTCTGGTCTACCAGACTCACAGTCATGTGGCTGACTCTTAACTGCCCTCTAAGATTTGCTGGCAAGCTACACATTTCAAGGGCCACTTGGGATGGGCAACAAATGGTGGCTTGCCAGCAATGCCTACAACTCATCAAACAATAATACAAAAAGTGGGTCTGCAGGTGCCTCCATCTGTTTTGTCAGATCTTTTTTAAAAATACAGATATCATATTAACCCATTTTCTGTCACATCCCTAACGTCCACTGGCTTTCCATATTGATTATAAGTATATCATAAATCTCGTAATGTGTCTTAGTACTTTAGGATAATTAACTATCTCTGGGGATGTATTAGTTCAACTAGCTTAATACTTCATCTTATTTGTTGAAATATTATTTTACTTGTAATGCATCTGTTTGGAGAGGGCATATCCTTCATGTCGACCCTTCTGAATCCTTAAGCATTCAAATTATTTTTCACTTATTCTGTTTCAAACAAATTTTGTGATTTTCACCTATTCTCTTGTAGCCCTCTTGTTGCTGTGGTGTTGAAATCATGTTTTACTGTTACTTTATTGCCTTGGCTGCTGTGCAATTTTCAGGTCTCTCTATTTTAGTCTGAGCATCCTGTAATGGTCTTCTGTTTGCTGGCTAGGTTACAATCCCCAATTCCAGGTCAGCAGCCCAGAAGTACACACGATGGGAAACTGATGATCTTCCCAGAGGTGGCCAATTAAGAAGCTGTGTTCCTCTTTGGAGTGGATTGCTGATTTTGCTCCAGGCGCAGGTGTGAGAAATTCCCTGTGAGGCAGAAAGAGGCCAGGGATCTGGCCTGAACAGTTTCCCCCATGTTTCTAAACTCTTCACCTCCAAATATCTCCAGAGAGACAGGAAATTCAGCTAAATGGGTTTCTTGCATATGCCTCAATTAGCCACCTTTTCACCCCCTACAGACTTTGGAAAACGAACGATTCTCTTCAGCCCATCTTTAAGAATGGGCTTAGCATTCACTTACAACTGCTTGGTCCAAATTAACATCTGGGTGTAGATAATTTTCAGTTACTCTGTATACCTTTCCCATTTCTTATACATTTTCTTGACCAGTTATATCTTCCAACTGACTAGACAATTTAGATTTTCCAAAATAAACAATTTTGTTCTTAAATATCTTATTGAACTCTCTTCAAAGCATAAAACTGCACTTACTCTTAAGGTGACCTGCAGTCTACACAGCATATTCCTCATGTTAGTTTGCATTTGTAAACTCAGTGATGATTACCCAGATTTTTGCCTTGTTGGAAAGGCTGGCATTAGCTGCCTTCACAGCTGTGTGATTACAGTGAAGTGCTTGAAAGCTGAACTGTGCAAAATTAATCAGGTAAGAGTAAGTCTGTACCTTGTGGATTTGTTTGGATAGCCAGGGTACTTTTTTTGGAGGTAAGGTTCCACTTTGGATTTGGTCCCAGGGCATTTTAGGGGGAAGGCAAGTTGTCTTTTGAAAGAGGTAAGGCACCTTTGGGAGAACTAAGGTTCCCTTTGGGATTATTAAAAAGTAGACAAGCATAAACCCATTGAGACCGTCATGCTGTCAAAGCTATCCAAAAATTTTTTTAAAAAAGTTTAAAGCAATTTAGTCTACTTGCTGACATAAGACATAATAGCATTTGATGAAGGAATTCCAATGAATTGAATGTGTTTTTTAGGTAACGCTTTTAAAAAACAAACATATAATCAATAGACATGTGGAACTTCATTATATGTCAGCATGAGGTTTCCCCATGTTGGACGTTGGTCGAGTTGGTAAGGCCATTGTACATCAAGGGAAATATTATCTATCGTTTGAGATGGTCTTAAGCTCACACTTGTGTGATGAAGTTATTTGTTAATTATCAGCTGAAGTTTGGACATTGTTCAGGCCTTCCAGGGTATGGATACAGTCTACTTGGTTAGTAAGTTTGTAGATGGCACCAAAATTGGTGGCATAGTGGACAGTGAAGAAAGTTATTTAAGATTACAAAGAGAACTTGATCAACTGGATCAATGGGTTGTAGAATTGCAGATGGAGTTTAATTTGGATAAATGCAAGATATTGTATTTTGGTAAAACAAATAAGGGCAGGCCTATACAATCAGTTCTGCTATAACGTGAATTGGCTTTAACACTATTGAAGAATTTAGACCTTATGTGTAGAACACAAATTTTCCTTACTGACTATAACATGATTCTGGTCTCATGAGTTTCAATGGCAGGGCTATAGCGCGGTTTTTCTTATAACACGAAATCACACGAGAACAAAACTACTGCGTTATATCAGAACTGACTGTACAGTCAAAAGGGAAGCCCTGGGTAATGTTGTAGAACATGAGTCTAGGAATTCAGTTACATAATTCTTTGAAATTTGCATTATAGGTAAGTAGCGTGGTTAAGAAGATGTTTAGCACGGTTGCCTTCATTGCTCAGACCTTTGAGAACAGGAGTTGGGATGTGATGTTGAGGTTGTACAGGACATTAGTGAGGCCTTTCTGGAGTACTGTGTGGAGTTCTGGTCACCCTGTAATTGGAACGATATTATTAAATTGGAGAGGGCTGAGAAGAAATTTACTAGAATATTCCCAGCAATGGAGGGTTTGAGTTATAAAAATAGGCTGGACAAGATGGGACTTTTTTCACTGAAGTGTAGGAGATCGAGAGCTGAGCTTATAGAGGTTTATAAAATCATGATGGGGCAGAGATAAGGTGAATAGCAAGGGTCTTTTTCTTAGGGCGGGAGAGTTCAAAACTAAGGGGCAATTTCTTTTTAAGGTGAGAAGAGAAAGTTTTAAAGATGACACAAAGGGCAATGTATTTACATAGAGTGGTTTATGTGTGGAATGAACTGGCAGGGAAAGTAGTGGATAGAAGTACAATTACAAAATTTAAAAGACATTTAGAGAAGTACATGAATAGCAAACGTTTGGAGTGGATAGGGGCCTAATGCAGGTAAGTGGGACTAGTTTATATTGCAACATTGTCAGCGCGGACTAGTTGGATCGAAAGGTTTGTTTCCATGCTGTATAACTCAATGTCTCTATAAAGTATCTGAGGAGTCGCAAATGGAGCTGAACACTGTGCAATCATCAGCTTTTTTTCCCAATTCTGAATTATGGTGGAGGCAAGTCAGTAGTCGACCTGCTAAAGATGTTTGGGCCCAGTAGACTAGCTTGAGGAACTCCTGAACTGATGCTCAGAAACTGAGATGACTGATCTCCAACAACCATAACCATCTTCCTTTGTGCTATGTATGACTCCAACCAGTACAGAGGACTTCCTGATGATTCCCTTTGACTTCAGTTCTGCTTGGACTTCTTGATGCTATACTTAGCCAAATGCTGTGTTGCTATCAAGGGCAGTCACACTCATCTCATCACTGGAGATGTGCAGTTCATGTCGTATCTCCCAATTATCTGACCTTTCCAGCTTATTTGCACATTATTAATAACGTGATTCAGACATTTTTTTCCAGCAAGATTTGGCCCGTTGAAATCAGTTACTCAATAGTATAATCGTGGGAGAACCAGACATAGTCCAAATATAGATGCCTGGCTAATCAGTCCATTTTTGATAGAAAAGAGTCAACAGCTCAAGTATTAGCCTTAATTTTGTATATTTTATATTCATTTTCAGTTTATCACACTTCACAGATGGGGCACAATGAGTAAAACAGTTCTCACTTGACATTATTTTCTGTTTGTGTGAATAAACAGCATCGTTGAGAAATGAGACTGCAACTTACACAAGCTCTTAAATGTAGAACACAAACTCTCGTAGTAGCAACTCAGAATTCACAGCTGTGAACATGGTGTATAAAAATACTAAGAACATGGAGAAAAGTTGCCTGTACCATAATACATGGTCTTAACATCTGGACTATCTACTTCTGATACTTAAGGATAAAATCTTATAAATGACTGAACGCAGTAACAAACAAACATTTGGTGCTTTGGTATCATACTAAATCAATTATTCCTGCATTAAAACTACATTTTCTAACTGCACATTCATATTAGCCCGAGTGGTTTCCAGACTAGAGTGGTCTGCAAAAAAAATCTCATGGTCTTCAGGATTGTGGGAATGAGGCAGCAATATAATAAAAAAAAAGCAATGTACATTTACTGATTAATTGGTGGGGGTCTTGAAATGGGAAAGCCACGCATCAGCTTGAACTGAGCTCACTACACCTGGCTGGAATCCAATAGAAATAATGATGCAAAAACTGTATTTTTTTTTAATTTTCTGACGCGTGCCACAATCGCAAATGGAATCTTAGATGACTATCATTCTTAACCTCACTAATACCTTCTTGATTTCAGTCCTGACAATCCCAGAGTCAGAACAATCACAAGTAAACCTTTGTTTGTTAAGGTTCTATGTTTTTTTTAAAAAAAAATAGCAGATATCACATCTTGTCCTAAAAGGTTACTTGAGAAAAGCAGTTGCACTAGACAACAGGATGTGTGCTGTACGAGGTCCTTGAGACATATTATGAGTAGCACCTGCATAGATGCAAACGTTACTTACTTGTACTCACCAATGTGATCAGGATGAGCAGGAAGATAACATTGGCCATGTCGGAAACTGACTGGATGATTACCTGCACCATAATGGCCAGACCCTGGATCGCAGCTAAACTCCGCACCATTCGCAGAGCTCTCAGTACTCTAGAATAATCAACAAAAGGGCCTTATTTAATCACAAGCTTTAAATGAAAAACTACATGCGAGTCAAACATTTCTGAGCAAAATAACTACTGGACTTTTTCATGAAAATATTCATAAATTCAACAGTACTTACTTTTTAATTTCATTGTAAAACACATCAGACTTGCTTTAAGCAAAACTGATGTTCTCACAGTTCCATGTGAAAAATGAGTAGATTTTGCTCTATTTTGAAATGGGAGCTAACAACAAAATGGTGTTTTGTCCTGCTTTGTACAAACTAATTTCATCAATGGCATGACTAAGACAAAATCATTAACCATTGCGCATCAATAATAATCCTTCTTTCACACTTCAAGAATCAACAGAAATTTAAACCCTGTAAATACTGATGTTAAAATAATCTTTCAAACTATTACAGAAAATTTTAAGAATGATGATATAAGCTTTTTGACTTGCACTTATCAGGACAATTTGCAAGAAAACCCAAAGGAAAATCAACATTTGTAATGTATGAAAGGAGTGTGCTAATTCATTGACAAGGGAATTCTGATTGGTATAGATGTTATCGTGGATCTTGCGCCAATTAATGATGACTGCCAAGCTTTGTTTAATTTTAAAATAGGCAGGTTGACTCCAATTGTCAAAGCATTGCCCTGAGAAATGAACAAGTGAGTGACTGTCACCTATTTTATTGAGTGTATATTTCTTTTTTGTCTGTAAAGGTCAGGGTCCTGTCTGAATTAGGATATAGCTTCCAGTACACTGAATGTGTCACATTGTAATCCCGACTTCGACTCAACCAATTTAGATTTCTTTGTGTTGCAATATTGTCCAGTCACAGAATCACTTCTATTATTAGACACTGTGTTGCGAGTTCAGCACTCTCTACTCATACAGCATAAATGTTGATTTCCTATAGCAAGAGCATTCTTGTGAATTGTCCTGAGAAGTGCAAGACAAAATACTTTGACAAATTGTCTTTTTTCTGCAATACTCAAGTTTTACACCACTGAACAACTGCCAATTATGGTATAATGAAATTTCACAGACATGATCATACAGTTAAAAATCACACAACACCAGGTTATAGTCCAACAGGTTTATTTGGAAGCACTAGCTTTCAGAGCGCTGCTCCTTCACAACCATCTGATGAAGGAGCAGTGCTCCGAAAACTAGTGCTTCCAAACAAACCTTTTGGGACTATAACTTGTCGTTGTGAGATTTTTAACTTTGTACACCCCAGTTCAACACCAGCATCTCCAAATCAGGACTAAATAGGCGCTTGGTGACTGAGCAATTCAGAAATGAGCTTTTTTGATGCACAAGCACGCATTATGGTATTCATAACACACATCAAATCAGGCTCGGCTAGAGTGGAAGTCAGGAGCAGCACATTTCTCCAATTAACAAAAATACAAAGGGAAGGCATAAGTATCACTATGTCCTGATCTGGAGTTAATGGCTGCATAGGGAAATAATGCCAAGACTGTATTGTTAGAGACAGAAAGAAAAATTAAAACTTTTTAAAAATAGTTAATTTTACTAATTTCAGGGCATAATTTACCAGCAGGAATTAATCCAAAGAATGGGGCAACGGAATGGATCAAGTTGTGATCCCAGGAGATTGGGGGGAGGGGGAAGCCAAGATGGCAGCGACCTAGTAGGTCTACCCTGCTGAGCTCTGCACCAGAACCCAGACAAAGTGGGGCACTCACCCTCTCTTTATTATCTAATGCGGTAGAAATAATTATTTTTGACCCCTAGAATTATCCTGTGTTAATTTAAATTTATTAGGAAAATGACTAAAGGGAAGGGAACGCGAGGATCGCAATAAGCAGGGATCCCACCCCCGGACACACCAGTGGTTGCAGCGTCAGCCTCCGCGATCACCCCAGTGGACTTACCTATGGAGCAGAGCCTGATCTCGGAGTTTGTGAAACTCTGAGAGAGGATTGATTTGTCAATGGGGGAGACCCGGACCAGGCTTGAATCGATCTTGGTCATGTTGCAGAAGCACAGCCAGAAGATCCAGCATCTCAGGCAGCATGTCGGAGAGGTGGGGCAACGGGCCGCGGCCTCCAAAACCGCGACAGAATCCTCAGGGGTCTGGTCCAGGCCTTGGAGGAACAGGGTGATGACCTTGAAAATCAAGGGTCGAGTGGGCCCACCAGGTCGCAGTGCACAGACCTGGATTGGGCCAGGGCCCCCGCCCGGTCCTTGTGCGACTTCACCATTATAGAGATAAACAAATTGATGCTGGAAGCCTCTGGAGAACTGGAGATGGATCCTTAGGCTCTGATATACAAGGGATCACGAATTATGCTTTTTCAAGACTTCTCTATGGTCATGATTCCTAACAGGAAGGCCTTCGATGAGTTAAAAAGGCAGCTGAGGGAGTTGAATATCCCGTATTCAGTTAGATATCTGGCAATACTACATTTTAGCTACGGAGGGTCCATGTTCAATTTTTACTCACCGGAAAAGGCGAAAGACTTCTTGGATGCTTCAAAATGACTGGTTGGCATGAACAATATGGACAATTATGTTTATTTTGTTTTTTTCTCTGTAATTTGCCTTGTTTACCTTTTTAATATGGTGGTCTTTTTTTAAATATATGTCGGGGTCACACTTGTTTCCTTTTTTCTTCTTTTTCTCTCTCCTCTCTCTTCCTGTCATCCTTTGTTTCCCTGTTTTTTTAATTTCCTTTTGTTCTTTTTTTCTGGCATGGGTTTAGTTGGGGTGTGGTTGGAGGAAGCGGGAATAGGTTATATATTTTTGTTCTACCATGAGTGCCTAGGATTACAGTATGGAGAGAGCAGGTTGAGTGCCCATTTTTAACATTCTTGTCATAAGATGTTTGTATTTTTTCTCTTACTTTGTGTTGTCTGGGGTGGGTGCATGGCTTTAGCTGGACGAAGCCATGGTGGGGTTAATGGGTGGTATTAGCGCCCCCTGTGGGCAAGGGGGAAGTCTCCTTTCATTTGTGTTACATGTTGGAATACTGTAGAAGTAGCTGTTGGAAGTTTTGAGTTGGTAGTTTTGGAAGTTGTATTTTTAAATTTACACGAACTGTTTATGGTTTTCACTTGGTGCACTATGAGTGGGGATCTTCCTCCTAGGCAGGGGGGGGGGGTCATGAACTGTTTTGGACGATCATGGCTCGCCATTCATTTAAATGGTGCACCTGGAATGTTAAGGGGAGCCATTCACCAATTAAGAGAAAAAAAGATACTGTGAAGCCTCAGAAAAGAGAGGGTCAATGTAGCCTTGCTGCAAGAAACACATTTAACCAATAAGGAGCATTTGAAGTTGCAACGGAGTGTTCGGCCAGATGTTTTTGTCATCCTTTAATTTGAAAAGTAGAGGAGTTGCTATTCTCATCCGGAAGAACCTGCCATTTCAAATACTAGACAAAATTAAGGATGAGTGTGGGCAATTTATAATTCTTAAAGCTTTAATACATTGAGAGGAATATGGGATTTTGAGTGTAAACTGAGCCCTGGCACATCCACTTAAATTTTTTAACGACATGCACTTTCCAGGTTGATGGCCCCTGGGGCGCGTCATATAATTATGAGGGAGACTTTAATCATATTATTGGCCCCTAAGTGGACAGGATGCCTAGGGTCTTGCGGGTATGTCCCTGCAATGCAGGCAGTTGATGGACCTGAACAGGGAGCTGGGGTGGTGGACGTGTGGAGATATCTTCACCTCGAAGGTTGGGATTTCATCTTTTTTGCTAATCCACATAAGAGCCATACTAGAATTGACATTTTTTTTTGTCCCATTGATCTTTTTGAATTCGGTGCTATCTTGCAGAATAGGGAACATCGCCGTTTCTGATCATGGAGCAGTGTACATGGAGGTCAAGACCAGTGGTAACAGGATAGGCTCCCGGCCCTGCCGTATGGACCCTTTCCCCCTGAAAGACAGCAAGTTTATAGAGTACCAGAAAGAAGAATGCCCCCCCAATCTATTACATCCATCAAAGAGACTGCTGGTACTCTTACTTGCAATGCCAAAAAGATTAATGCAGCATTTAGGAAGTTTTACTCTGAGCTGTACCGGTTCGAGGGCTGTGAGGACAGACTTATGAAGATGGAATCCTTTTTTAAGACCCTGGACCTTCCAGGTGTAACTTCAGAGCAGGCGTCTTTTCTGAATGTCCCCCGACAATTCAGGAAATATAGGAGGCGATGAGGCTGCTCCAGAGTGGTAAAGCACCCGGTTCGGACAGATTTCAAAGTGTGTTTAATAAGGAGTTTATTGACATGCTGGCCTGGCCACTCTTGGATATGTACAATTACTCAGTCAGGACTGCCTCCCATCTTCTTTGAGAGGAGCAAATATTTCTCTTAGTCTTAAGAAAGGAAAAACCACAGAGGATTGCACTTTGTACAGGCCCATATCGTTACTGAACTTGGATT
This sequence comes from Chiloscyllium plagiosum, assembly GCF_004010195.1. Classification (NCBI taxonomy): domain Eukaryota; kingdom Metazoa; phylum Chordata; class Chondrichthyes; order Orectolobiformes; family Hemiscylliidae; genus Chiloscyllium; species Chiloscyllium plagiosum. The sequence continues at coordinate 14,739,818 of NC_057736.1, forward strand.
TTAAAATTCTGTCGAAAATGCTGGCGTCGAGGCTGGAGAGGGCATTGCCTTTCAGTGTAAAGGTAGATTAGACAGGTTTTATCAAGGGTCGTAGGTCTACTAACAACATTAGAAGAGTATTAAATATGGTCTAAGTATGCCAGCAAAGATTCCAGGTTTGGTAGTTTCCCTGGATGCAGAGAAAACATTTCACCGGGTGGAGTGGCCAAACCTTTTTTATGTCCTGGAACGATTTGGCCTTGGAGGGGTCTTTGCCAAGTGGGTGGCAGTGTTATATAGTGACCCGAAAACAGTGGTTCTCACGAATGATAAGGTCAGGTAGTTTTAGTGTCGGCAAGGCAGCCGACAAGGGTGCTCTCTCTCGCCACTTATTTACATTGGTGATTAAGCCATTGGCAAAGGCCATCCGGAGGGATCCCAACATAATTGCCCCCGGAGGTAGGATCAGGCAGGCATAAAATTACCCTCTATGTGAATGATGTCCTTCTCTTTTTAATCAATCCAATGACATCTGTGCCCTCTTTAAAACAAGTCCATTTGGCTTGTTCACAAGGTATAAAGTTAATTGCATGAAGTTGGAGGCCATGCCTGTGGGGGGCCTTACTAGTATATCTGATTTTGGGGATGGAACCAGTTTCCCTTTCCGGTGGTCACTGGGAGGTTTGCTGCATTTAGGCATTGATCTTTGATCAATCATATAAAGCTAATTATGTGCAATTGCTAGAGAAGATAAGGCAGGACCTTCAGCACTGGGAGGATCTTCCGATATCTTGGTTGGGTAGAATAGCTCTGGTCAAAATGAACGTTCTTCCTTGCTTATTATATCCCATGTGAATGCTCCTTTTGATAGTGCCAAGGCAAGCACTATGGAGGCTTTACAGTTGGCTTAGATCTTTTATCTGGTGTCATAGGCAGCCTGTTATTAAACTGGATAAACTGCAGCTCCCACAGGGGAAGGAAGGTTTGGATTTCCCGGACTTTAAGAAATATCAATCGAGTTTCTTACTATCCTACTGGCTGATTGATTGCTGGGCCTGCCCAGACCTGCAATCAAAATGGTTGGACATTGAGGCCTCCCAGGCAAAATGCCCCCTCATCAATTTGTTGTTTATGGACCACAACAGAAACCAGATTGTCCTTAACACATTTAAAGCATGGTGAATGATGCAGCAAGGTGTGGGCAACTTACAAAAAAACTTTTCCTTTCACACTCATAGTGGGAATGTTGGGACTCTGGCTTTAAGTTCTAGGAGTCTTGGAGGAATCTCCTGTTTGAGAGATTTACTTGACGGGGAGGTCACGATGTTTTTTGAGCAGCTGGGTGAGAAATTCGAGCTACCTAGGAGAGATTTCTTTTGTTACGTATACTAAAACAGACTACATTGATGGTTCGTCCTGATAAGTCGGACATGGAGAGGAGTGCACTCTCTTGGTCAGCACCCTCAATCACTTGTTAGGATGTAATGTTTCAAAGGACATTGAGCTGCGATGTAGAATCTGGACTCAAGAATTGGGGGCGGAAATCTCATCAAAGATGTGGGAGGATATTTGGGAGAATGTTAGGAAGATTTCAATTTGTAACAGGACCCAGGCTATCCAACTGAAAATATTCCACAGGGCTCATTTGGCACCAGAATGGCTTGTGAAATTCAAGACAGGAGTGTCTCCAATGTGCCCCAAATGTAAAATGGACGTTGGCACTCTTATTCATTGCTTGTGGTCATGTCACAAGCTTCGCAGGTATTTGGGTGCCATAGCGAGTGTTTTAGAACAGGTTTTGGGAACTGAGGTTAAGTTGGATCCAGTGTCCCTCCTCTTGGGTCTTCCAAACCTCCTCTCTTTGGATGTGCATGGGAAGAAATGGTTTAATATTCTTTCATTTTGTGTGAGGAAGAACATTCTAATGAGCTGGGTGTCGGAGGATCCCCCAGGACGTTTGGGCTGGTGTGGATTAGTTATGGAGCACACCCCCCCCGGACTTCCTTACGAGAATGGTGCACCAGAAAACTGAACTGTTTTATAGAACATGGTGGCCCTTTCTGAATTACATTGATTCAGACTTGTTGGCTATATTGATCAGGGCTTTAGTGTAGTCTTGAGAGCCATGTTTGGCGGTTTAGGGGTTCCAGGGGGGTGATGGAGTCCTGAATAAATATGGGTTTGCTTACTAATGCTCCCAGTGGTGGAGAGCTTCGGTCGGATTGCGCTGAATATAGTAACTTAACTGAATAAAATTTAAGTTACCTTGGTATAACTTGGCTTAATTTTATTTTGTTTATTTTTTTTAAACTTTAGTTATTTATTGAATTGTTGTTTTTGTAGGGTTTTTTCCTCTCTCGTTTCAGCGGTTTGTGGAGTAGTAGTTTGTTTCCTGTTATTGTCATTATATTAATAAATTTGTCACACTATTTTGTAGTGGTTTTGTAATTTTGTAAAACCCTTAAATTTGTTTTCACAATAAAAATATTTACAAAAAAAATTGTGATTCCCAAGAATAAACCAAATTTCACAAGCATAGAGAATACTAAATTATTAATAAGAATTTCTTAAATATTGGACCTGATAACATGGTAAGATTACATGATGGACACCTATAATATTAACCATGCACGTTACACTGAAATGTGCACATTTACACAACGCATTTAAAAGTTTATGCATAAAGTCAAAATGAACAAGAGGAAATATGGTAACGGGATTGGGGAAGGGGAGAACTGACTCATATGCAGGAATGAGATAGGGCCTTTAAATCAATCAGTCTTTAACTCAGAGTGACATTGAAATCTCAGTTCTGGTTCCCATCCAAAGAATTTGTCAAAGGAAGGGATTCTAGTTAAAGCAGGAAACAATGGTCTAATAGGATCATCGATACACTACTAACCCAGAAACTCAGCTAATGTTCTGGATGCCCCAGTTCAAATCCAGCCACATCGGATGGACTTAATTTACTAATGACCATAACACCATTGTCATTGTCAGAAAAACTCATTTGGCTTGCTAATATCCTTTAGGGAAGGAAATCTGCCATCCTCTACTGGTCTGGCCTCCATGTGACTTTCGATCAAAAACAATGTGATTGACTCTCAACCGCCCTCTAGATGGCCTAAAAAGCCAAGGCTTTCTCTAATGCACCTTGGTGGCAGCTGCCCTAGGCTTTAGTGCATCCCTCAACACACAATCCTGGACCTTGAAATGTGCCAGTCTGCAAAACTCAGTCAAGGTCAACGCCTTGTTCTGAATGGCAAACGGACTAAATTTCATCCTTCTCCAGGTTGATGGTCCTTCAGGCACAGTTGACATTTGTCTCATGTGCGACTCAGAACAGACTGCAGAGCAGAGTCCCATATTATGGAGATGCTCAGGACGAACCTTGACAAAACCCACTACATCTCTCTCCAGACTTCCTTTAAAGAGGAACATTCCAGCAGGAGATGTGTGACAGTGGTGCAAACAGTCCAAGCAGGCATGGAAGGTCTCATAGGTCGTGGCCTTCTCACCACCAGTCAAGTGAACTCTTGGTGTTTGGGGAAATGTTCTGGCATTGAGTCTACTCACGGAACAATCTGACAGGATCAATCTTCTCCTTTTCCCATCGAGTCTCAAGGACGGTACATACTGAGCACATTCCAATGAACTTGCGGGTTTTTTTTTTGCAAATTTCTCCACGAAGGACACGTGATGCGAAATGGTCCAACTATTTGGCAATGAGGCCAGTCCCATCCTTCGCAACAGCAGGTAGAATCTTAGTACCAAGTGACACTTAGTTTGCGTACTGAGGGTCTACACACAGCTTGATGCTGCCTCATACAAAGTTTGTCATCAGGATGAGGGTGACATTGGGTATGTTTTTCACCCCTTACCCAGATCCCTGCAGACACAGTCTACCTTAGACCTTCAGGTGAAGTGGAAGTTGGCTCAGGTGACTGCAATGGCACAGCTTCTGCAAATGACCAGACCTACACCATGTACAAGAAAGAGTGCCTCATACTGGATGACACGGTTTTACCCGCAATGGAGAGGCAGCAATGCTCCCAAAAGCCCAGTTTCTGCCTCACCTTGGTGATATGCTCCTCCCAAGAGTTTGCACAGGCCCCAGCCCCTCTGAACCATATTCCCAGGGCTTTCAGGTAGTCTGTCCTATGCCTCAATTTACATTGACCCCTGAGGCCAGCTTGAACTGGTTGGAAATACTCAAGTCTGCGCACAGTATATTAGAGCAGAAAATGGCAACACCATCCATGTACAGGAAAGCTTTGACCTGCAGGCTTTTGCTGCCAGGAATAGACACCCTTCTCAGGCTCACATCCTTCCCGATAGAGCCTTTTGCCAAGTCTACACAACATACAAACAAGGCAGGAGAGGGTAGGCAGCCCGGCCTTATGCCAGATCTTATCAGGAAGCTTTCGGATTCCCACCCATTGAGGGAAACTACATTAATGACGTTGATGTAGAGTAGTCAGATCCAGTTGCTGATTCCCCCCCCCACACCAAAGTCCATTTTGGAAAGCACATCCAACATGGTGTGCAATATCCTGTCAAAGGCCTTCTCGTGGTGCAGGCTGATGAGGCAGGCATTCATGCCCCTGTTGTACGCGTGTATCCCTGAGGAGCGTGGGGCACTCCAAGATGATCCTGCCCAGTACAACATAGGTTTGGTCAGGGTGATTCACCGATCCCAGTGCAGACCTGACCCGGCTGACAACGACCTTAGGCAGGATTTTGTAATCTGCATTCAGCAGTGAAAATTCTGATTTCTTCTCTCACCCCCTTCTGCTTGTAGAGGAGGGTGATGATATCTTTTCTCATGGATTCGCATATACTACTTGACAGAAGCATACTGTCGTACACCTCCAGCATGTCCTAACCAATCAACTTCCACAGAACCAAATACAACTAGGTTGGTGAGCCGACACTTTTATTCTTTTCCAAAGACTCAAGGGCCTTGGTCAGCTTCTTCAGAGATAATTACAGATCCAGCTGTTATCGAAGTCCTTGGTGATAGAGAACAGGAATAACTGGGAGGCTGCACCCTCCACAGGTTTCATGTCATACAGTCTGGCATAAAAAGATTCGCTGAACCTCAGGATGTCACACTGAGATGACATTACCGAGCTCTTCTTTTGCACCTTCTGTAAAAGAAATGCAAATATGTGTCATGCTGCTCCACGGTAAGGACCTTGGACCACAAGATTATCTTGAGGCCTCTAAGGCAAAGAGCGAGGCTTGCTGGCTCTCCAGCTCCTAGAGATCCTCTTTGACAATGACCCTTATCAATTGCAACAGAAATAGGTTCTGCATACTTCTGTGGAGTTTGGACAGTTTTCCTTGTCTCTCTCTCACCTTTTGAGCAACTTTGAGGATAAAGAACATCGTGATGATCCCATTGACTGTTTCCGACCAGTCTGCTGGAGACTCAAAGAGGAGCTTCACAGTTATCCAACCTATGTCACATCCCTTTGAGCTCCTCGATTTTGTGGTCAACAATTTCACATCCAGCTTCCACATAGCCTTGCTGGCCCACTCGGTATCCTATAGGTGACAGTCAGCCAGGAGGACACAGCTTCAGAGAAGAACACTGGATTGATGTCAGTGGATCTGACCAAGAACACACGGGACACAGAGGAAATCCATCCTTGAGCGATAGACACATCTGACTGCGACCAGATGTATCTACACTGTGCTCGATCTGCAGGGGTGCTGAAGATATTGTACAGCTTGGTCATTTTAGGTGTTTCCAACAAGAAACTGGATGTGATGTCCGGTTTGCTGTTAGCCCCTCCGGATCTTCAACTGCATCGTCAATGCAGATGGAAGTCTCTGGCCAGAACGGCTGGCCTGGGCGTTGCCAGCACCAGTGTGAGCTGCTGCAAGACAGCCAGCTGCTCACTCTTTACCACCAGAACATACACATTAATTCGTCTCAGAGGAGGGTTTCTGTACATAACATCTACTACGAGGAAATGCCTGCCCACTACCTCCTTGACCTAGACGATGGTGAGGCTGCCTCCTCGCAGCAGAATCCCCAGGCCGGAGGAACAGCTATCATTTTCTCCTACCAAATTGAAAGCCTGTGGGTCTATAAACTTGACTATTTGTTGTAAATGCTGAGGTGCAGTATCCCACACTTTTGCAGAAACATGAAATTGGCCAGGTAAGCCAATGTGGAAATACATCACGTAGCAGATTTAACACTACGCTCATCAGTACTGGCAACTGTAAACCCATTTTGAGAGTTTATATAAGTACCGGTAGACCCAACGTCCATTCACCCGTGGACTCTCTGCATCCCCTTGGTTTTGGCAAACTGTTGGTCACTCACTGTACTGAGGTGGTGGCCCTGTTCCTCAATCAGGACATGGACCCTAGATCAGGGCATTGGGGAGAGAAAGAACCAGACTTCACTGGTTTCGGAGTCTGACAGAGGGACTCTCGGGCTCTGCTCCTGATTTGGAGTGTCACTGCTCCTGATTGCCCGGAGTAGTGGTGAATGGGTACCTAGTGGTTCCCGATGGCTGAAGGTTGGGGTTCATCATGCCCTTTGTGAAGCCCGGTATTTCCAGGTTGGTGGGTGTCCCTCTTCTTCTCCCTTATGGTGCTGTGCCTCTTTTTGTTGGTGGCCATTGCTCCATGTCTTCATCATCAGAGGAGCTGGTGTTTCCATCATGCAGCTGTCTCTTTCCATTTTGTTGCAGACCTGTTCAGGCCCAATGTGTTTTTCTTTTCTGGTTATTTCTCACTGGTATCCACTCCCCTGCCTCATTTGTCTCCTCCTCCTCCAGTCTGTTCAGGTGGAGATTGGGTCGGTTGCTGCGCCTCCGCACTGGCCACCTTTTCCTCCTCTCCGGCCTGATCCTTGCTTCAGTTTTGTTGCTGGATGGTGCACCTTACTGTCTTTTGGGGATCTACAGCTTGCGTTGCCACTTTCAGCCATTTGAGTGTATGTGGCAACCCATCTTGGGCAGGCCTTGTACAGGTATACATCACCATACAAAAAGCTGTTGGAATCCTTGCATTGCTTCACACTCCTGAAGGTCATGACAAAGTAGCCCCTCTGGGGAAATCTTTGCAAATATAAAATATCTGCTGGTTGGAACCTGCAGCAAACTAGGAGGGCTCTCTTCATGAAAATGGTCTGGTTGACTAGTGATCCTTCCTCCACCTTCTTCGCAGTTACTCTGACTGTATTGGGGATCCCCTGGCCTGCGGCACAGGCACTTGCAGAGGCCATAGTTCTGGTTGACTGGTCACCGATTGGCAGTAAGCCAAAACCAGCACAAAGATTCACCACTGGAGCTCAGCTCGACCAATGATCCTCCAAGTTCTGCTCAAAACCGCAGTCCAGCAACGAATTCGAGACCTTCCCGTGATAAAAGTTCTCAGCTTAGATTTGTCCTGGGAGAACTACCTTGTCAATCATGATATCTCCCCTGCCAGGGAAGTGGTGAAAGTACACCCTCACAAACGTTGTATACACCAGTCTCTAACCGAGGCAAGGCTGCAATTATTCAGTTTCACAGATCAATGGTCTCCCTGCCAGTCAGTTTGACTCACCATGGTTATTGCTGCACTTTTACCTGATTAACCTTAGTGAGTTCCACATAGCTTGGGAAACTTAAGCTCTGTCCTTCAGAAGTCTGAATTCTCAGCTAAAAACATACAAAACATTGTCTCCTTGTATATGTTAAATAAGTAATCAACATAACCTCAGGGCTTCCCACATACCTCTACTGTGCCCTAGTGACATCTAGATGTGTGTGTGGGGGGGGAATCATAACAGGTTCTTGACCCAATGACATTTCCACTGGAGTTCGAAACTCCAATGCCTTTCAGATTTTGATAAATCTGCACAAATCTAACAATTTCCCATTTTCATGAACCGTGGCTTAGGTTTTTTTTTTATTTCTATGCAGAAATATCAACTATTCCATTAAAATTGTCCTCCTACCTCAATACATAAAAGAGCTCATGATTCCTCGTGAATGACGCAGTGGAACCTATGAATAAGGCGGATGTGACGAAGAAATCTGCAATGTTCCAACCATCCTAGAAAAATGTCAGGCCAAAAAAAAAGAACTTGCATTTCTATGGCATCTTTCACAACCTCAGAATATATCAAAGAACTACACAGTCAATGAAATACTTCTGAAGTATACTGTATAGGTGAATGGTATGGCCTTAAAGAGTGTCGTGGAACAGAGAAATACAGGAATTCAGGTTCAAAGTTCTGGAAAGTGGAGTCACAGGTAGACAGGGCAGTGAAGGCGGCTTTTGGCACACTGGCCTTCATTAGCCAGGGCACCAAATATAGGCGTTGGGAGGTTATGTTGCAGTTATACAGGACGTTGGTGAGGTCGCACTTGTGTTCAGCTTTGGTCACCTTGTTATAGGAAGGATGTTATTAAACTGGAAAGTGTGCAGAAGAAATTTTACAAGGATGTTGCCTGGACTCGATGGTCTACATTATAGGGAGAGGTTGAAGAGGCTATGAGGGGAAAGAATAAAAGGAAACCCGAGGGGCAACTTTATTTTTACACAGAGGGTGGTATGCATATGTAATGAGCAGCCAGTGGAAGTGATACATTATCCACATTTAAAAGGCATTTGGACAAATACATGGATAGGAAAGGATTCGAAGGATATGGGCCAAGTGCAGGGAAATGAGGTTAGTATGGTCAACATGGATCAATTTGGACCAAAGGGCCTACCTCCATGTTGTAGCACTCCATGACTATTGTAAGGCAGGAAGAATGTAAGGCAGGAAGAATGGAAGCCAGTTTTCACAGCAAGGTCCAAAAGCAGCAATGAGATAAATGATAGCTAATTTTTATGTTTAGGTTTATTCATCACAGAACATGCATCTATTGCCCATCCTTACTTGCTCGAGAGGTTGGTGGTGAGCTGCTTCCTTAAACCGTTGAATCCACATGCTGTAGGTTGACTCTCATGCCCTTAGGCAGGGAATTCTAATCTAACCTCTGTTATTTTATGTTTAGCGTTGACATTTGCTCGGACATTGGAAATGATTCTCTTGCTCTTTGGAAAATGCTGTGGGATTTCTTATGTGTACTTGAATGGACTGGCCTATGAGAACCATGGAAAAAAACTGAAGCATGTGAATCAGTCTCCAGTGGAAGTAGGCCAACTGGGGCCAAATATATACAGGAGAAGGGTGCCTGGAATCACAAACTTTTCCTCCAAAACAGATTTTCAGGGGAGGTGGTTTGCCCAAATGGGGACTTAACACACAGAACACCAGTCAGGAGATCTCAATGTGAAATGACTTTGAACACCTGTTTAATAAACAGGTATTTCTGAGAGATTCCAGAAGTTGTTTCTGATTGAGAGGGGGTGCTCCCATTTAGGTCTTTTCCCAAAGCCAAAGGGACTTAGACATGAAATTAATTTCATCTAGTTGCCGAAAGCCAGCTGACATTTTATGCACTTCAGTTCTAAACTTCAACTTAATCGTGTGTCCCACCAGTTAAGAATGCACCTGTGGACCTTTACTACCTGCTGGCAATTGAGACTCCAGCCTAGATGTTTTTTTACATTCCTGTTGCAACAGGTCCTACATTTCGAAAGAATCTGGAATAAACTAAGTGATTTGAATTCACATTAGGAGAGGTGGTTGAAAAGTACAGTTGATTTGGTTTTGTTTAAAAAACAGTGGGGAGTGAAGGAGGATTGCGGGATGGAGTATTTTCTTTTTTTAAAATAATCACTTATCAGATAAGGGCGTTGCTGACTAAGCAGCATTTATTGCCTGGGGGCAGTTAAGAGTCAATTACATTGTTGATTGTCTGGAGTCACACGTAGGCCAGACAAGGTAACGATGGCAGTTTCCTTCCCTAAGGGACATTAGTGAACCAGATCAGTTTTTCTGACAATTGATAATAGAATTCATGGTCATCATTAGTTTCTCAATTCCAGCTATTTTATGGAATTCAAATTCCACCAACTGCCATGGCAGGATTAAAACCCAGGTTCCCAGAATGCTATCTGGGTCTCTGGACTAACAGTCCAGCTATAAAACCACTAGGCCATCGCCTCCCTTGTTGGAATGATTGGAGGAGTAGGCATGGTTGAGGCCTTTTATTGAGTCATTCCAATCAAAGGGAATATTACATTGTTAAAATGCTCACCAGCATTTGGATTTTGCATACTGCTCCAATCACTGGAATAAGAGTACACCTGGAATGGCTGCCCTCTCCCTCACTAATCCCTTGGTCTTACCCAGACACACCATATGTCTCAGACAAGCACATCTGCAGCGAGTATCACCAACAATAAAAGCTGGAGCTCCAAGTAGAAAATCAGGGTTTGGTTAAGAAGAGGAAGGAAGCATATGTCACGTATAGACAGGAGAGCTCGAATGAATCCTTAGAAAAGTATAAAAGGCAGTAGGAGTATACTTAAGAGGGAAATCAGGAGGGCAAAAAGGGGACATGAGATAGCTTTGGCAAATGGGGTTTAGGAGAATCCAAAGGCATTTTATAAATATATAAAGGACAAAAGGGTAACTAGGGAGAGAATAGGGCCCCTCAATGATAAGCAAGGCAGCCTATGTGTGAAGCTGCAGGAGATGGGGAGATACTACACAAGTATCTTGCATCAGTGTTTATTGTGGAGAAGGCCAATGATGATATAGAATGTGGGGAAATAGATGGTGACATCTTGAAAAACGCCCATATTACAGAGGAGATGCTGCTGGATGTCTTGAAAGGCATAAAAGTGGATAAATCCCCGGGACATGATCAGGTGTACCCTTAGAACTCTGTGGGAAGCTAGGGAAATGATTGCTGGGTCCCTTGCTGAGATATTTGTATCATTGATTGTTACAGGTGAAGTGCCAGAAGACTCGAGGTTGGCTACCATGGTGCCACTATTTAAGAAAGGTGGTAAGGACAAGCCAGGGAACTACAAACCAGTCAGCCTGAATTCGGTGATGGGCAAGTTGTTGGAGGGAATCCTGAGAGACAGGATTTACATGTATTGGGAAAAGTAGGGACTATTTAGGATAGTCAGCATAGCTTTGTGCATGGGAAATCATATCTCACGAACTTGATTTGAGTTTTTTGAAGATGTAGCAAAGAGAATTGTTGAGGGCAGAGCGGTGGATGTGATCAATATGGACTTCAGTAAGGCGTTCGACAAGGTTCCTCATGGGTGAATGATTATCAAGGTTAGCATGGAATACCGGGAGAACTAGCCATTTGAATACAGAACTGGCTTGAAAGTAGAAGACGGAGGGTGGTGGTGGAGGGTTGTTTTTCAGACTGAAGGCTTGTGACCAGTGGTGTGCCACAAGGATCAGTGCTGGGTCCACTGCTTTAGAGGGATGTGGACTAAGTGCTGGCAAATGGGACTAGATTAAGTAATGATATCTGGTCAGCATGGACGATTTGGACCAAAGGGTCTGTTTCTATGCTGAATACCTCTATGACTCTATAACTTGAACAGCAGCTAGAATAGTGTGTGTGCGCGCGTGCGTGCGAGTGAGAGACTGGAATGCCACAGGAACAGGGGATTCCATTGTCAGGCGATCTGACAGGCATTTCTGCTGCATTAAACATGACGCTCTGATGGGGAAAGTCAGTCATGGATGGCTGCAGGATATCCTTCTAGAATAGAGAGATCAGATAGTACTCATGGCCCACATTGGTACTGATAACATAGGTAGGAACAGGAGTGAAGTGCTGAAGACAGATTTCATGGCGTTAGAAAAAATTGAAATGTAGGACCTCGAGTGCAGTCGGATTGTAACAATCAGGATTTTTGTTTTGTTCATTCATGGGATGTGGATATTACTGGTTGGGCCAACATTTACTGCCAATGCATAGTTGCCGTTGAGATGGTGGTGGTGAGCTGTTTTGTTGAACCACTTCAATCCATTTGCTATTAGGAAGGGAGTTGAGGATTTTGACTCAGTGACACTGAAGGAATGGCAGTACATTTTCAAGTCAGGATGGTGAGTGGTGTGGAGTAAATTGAAAAGCAATCGTAAGAATACTACTCGAGGTCCTGCTTTTTAATTTGCTTCCCAACTCCCCAAAGTTCGCTAGTCACAGTGCCGCATGAATATAAGATCTGAAGGATCAATTGACTGAATATGTGTCTGGAAAACCAGAATTGGAAGGAGAGCATCAGAATTTTTTGTGTCATTGGGACCAGTGCTGGGCACATGGGACCCAAACAAGAGCAAAAGACATAGAAGCACAAATTAGGCTATTCAGCCCATCATGTCTGCTCCACTTTTCAATCATGGATGATAAACTTCTCAAATCCATTCTCCCGCTTTCTCACTATAAGCCTTGATTCTGTGAAATTAAGCTGGAATGGTTACATCTTAACAGTGCTGGAACGGATATCCTTTCAGAGAAATTTGCTAGTACTGTTGGGTTTGGTTTAAATGGCCACTCCAAGTATAAAATCTACGAGGGAGAATAGAAGACAGGAGTAACAAAACAGAGCATGGAGCATGCCTCAAGTTTGGAATAACATTAAAAAAAACCCAATACTAAAAGGATTTCTACCTGAATGCATATCACATTTGCAATAAGACAGATGACCTAAAGATATAAATTGAGGTCAAAGATTATGACATAACTGCCTTTACATAAAGATGGCTGCTTGGTGTCCAGGACTAGGAACAGAATATTCAAGGCTATTTGACATTTTGGAAGGACAGATAAGAAGGAAGACGAGATAAGAGTTGTGTTGAAAATACATGGTAGGATCAGTAGGCTAGTAAAGGAAGATCTCAGGTTGGAAGAACAATGGATAGAATCTCATTAGAGCCTGAACAACATGGGCTACTTCAAAAATCTGTGGTAGAATCATGGGAGAAGTCAACAAGGCCAATTTGGATGTCAGGAGCAACTTGCTGCACCTTTTATGTGGGTTTCTTGCCAGCAGCAGTGAGTCAACAAATAAAAGGAGTAATTGCTTGTTAAATGCCTTTTTAAACAGCATAACTCACCTCATCAATATTTATTTTACTATCTTACCAACAAACTAAACAGGCTAGACATCAAGAATTCCCAACATGAAAATCAAGTAGATATCTGGTGACTACAGCTTGCCACTAGAAGCAAGGAGCTTCCATGTTGCTCAACATTAAACAGCATCTCACGGCATGATCCATAGGCATCAAACACATGCACCTCTTGTCCATGGACACTGGCATCTTACATTTGCCAACACCTCACAATCCACTTGGAGGATGGATTGGGGACGGGGAGGAATAACAATTGTGAAGTTGGAAGGATACAGTAAAACATGGGTACAAACAGGGTAATACTGGAGGAGTGTTCGTTCACTGTAAGGAGCATCTTGACTTCAAGGGCGTTACCACATTTAGCATGGTCATCTTAAATACCTGGAACTGGGAGGAGAGGGGGAAGGTGGGCAGGTGCAAGTTCATGTCGATGGTTTGGGTGAGGACCTGGGGAGATGCAAAGCTGATTGGGTTTACAAAAGACGACAGGGATGGGAATCTGAATGTTTGGGGCCTCACAGACACATAGCAGCAGAGATTGCAAGCTACAGGCTGAAGTGTTTACCATCATGCTCTGGTAATCAGAAATATGTAATGGGGAAGAAAATGGCTGCATCCACACCAGGAATGGACAGGATAAGTGTCTGAGAGGGACTGGGCTGTCAGACCTACTGATGTGAACCCTTTTAGAGGGAAACATTACACACAGACCCATGTACAATTCAGGATACAGACCTATGGACCCCTGCTCCCTGGCAGTTGGCTTCCTGTGTGCTGCACACCTCCTTCCCACAGACATTACTGACCACTTCATTCACACCAACACTTCTAGATGCAGAAAATGGGGAAAGAATAGGGGTGTTTCAATGTGAGAACAAAGGTATTAGTTGAATCAATCGCCGGATTTGCACAGTATTTATCTTGCTTCCAGATGCTGCAGCTGGCACTCAACACACTATCTACACAGAATGTATCCATGCCTCACAGTCACATTGGGAATTACACAGACACGCAACCTCGCAGATGTAGTACAAAATCAAATTTATACAAATGCAATACCTCTGCCACCGAAATGACCTCAAATGCCTCTGCCACCAAAATGACCTCAAAAGGTTTTGTTTGTTTTCTTTCTTTTCCACTTGATCTTAATGTTGACTGAGCTTGCACAGCAGAGGTGGAAGCAGAATGGAACCCATGGGCCCTGGATGTTTGGTCAGGTGACCCCTGGGCTGCTTGTTTCTGGATGGCCCAGACGTGCTGAGGTTTTAGGCAAGGGGGTGCTCCTCAGCCGGAGCAGATGGGGACAGGCAGGATGGAGGTGGAGGGCCCAGCCACCTATGGAACATCCTGAGGGGAGACTTCTGCAGGGCCTGCATGTGGTTCCTCCTCTCACTGGGTGCTTTATGGCATCGCCCTGTCTCCTTGTGAGCAAGGGCCACCTGGATTGCATGCCAGCTTCCTTGTTCCCCTGCTCACCATATCTTTGGCTTTGAGGACCAATGGCTAACGTGTTGAAGTACGTACATTTATTCAGCAGATCCTGAGACTGCAAGATCTCTCTCTACCTGGCACGTGTGTATATGGTCTAATTCCTCAATCGTTGACACCAATGGGTCATCTCCTGCCTCAGACTGAGCAGGTGCCTGATCTCCGACAGTCCTCAGAATACAAGCAGCCCCAGGCTTTACTTGGTCATTCGGCTGCAGAGCTGTTATAGTGAGGTGCTCACCGTCTTCTGCTGCAAGCATTTCACACCTGACATTCTCACGGAGGTGTGTGTCTGTCTGTCTGTAGGAAGCAAGCTTGCAGTGCTTCCTCCGAGGCCTTGGTATTTTGGTCAAGGCGATGGCTTCTGGTAGACCAGGCTATTTCTTCATCAACATCATTGATAACATCCTGGCACATGCAAGAGGTAGATGAAAGCCAAAAAGGGAAAGAAGACATAGCAGCCAATGGTTAGAAATCGTGCCCAAGGAATGGCACTGACAGCAGGATTACTGTCAGTCGGTGGGATATAGATGTCTTGGCATTCCTGCAAGAGTGGTCCAGTCTTTTCCTGCACAGGACAGGATTCGCTCCTTGGAGTGGGTGAGCAGCCTGTTGCCAGGCCCCTCTCTAGCCTTCTTGGCTTCAAGAAAAATAACCGGAGTCTGTGTAGTCTCTATTGAAAGCTGAAATGTCCTAGCACTTGCAGCATTCTGGTGAATGCCCTTTCACCCTCTCTAGTGCAATCACGCCCTTCCTATAGCCTGTAGACCAGAAATGCACATACTACTCCATCTGTGGCCTAACCAATATCTCGTGTAGTCCATCGTAACCTCCTAACACTCTATTGTATCAAATACCTTGACTTTACAATAAAATCCCATAGGCCTATAGTCCACCAGTCCTACTGCCTACACGGATATATGCACAAGCACACCAAGGTCCTGCTGATTTTGGTACTATTCAGGATCCCATGATTTATCATGTACATCCTTGATAGTCCTCCCAAAATGCATCACTTAAAATTTTTAGGATTAAACTAAATTAACATGATGTTCTCACTTTACCCTCAGAAGTCACAATTTTGCAAATTTGCAAACCCTGGTTGGTCCTATACCTTCCCCATGTAGAGGTCAGAATGATCTTGATACATGGGAAGCCCTTCTTCCAGAGCTGGCATGCTCTATGAACTCTCCCTGAATCTTCTATCTAGAATTTACTTCTATCACTGTCACCATTCCCTCAGTGATCAAATACAATGAAGCCCATCTACAGACTTAAGTCACCCACTTAACCCAGGATTCCATGAACATCTTCTGAAGGAATAAGAGGAAAGATGGGACTGAATGAAAGTGAGTGACATAGGTGTTAAGGCTAGTGCAGGTGGTCAAAAGATGGTCAGCATCCTGGGTAAGTAAGTAGGTAGTGAAGAGGCCATACAAGGGTGTGGCCTGAGTTTTTTTTGGGGTGTGCGTGTGCACACGAGGATGAGGGGCGCAGTGGTGGCAGAGGGAATGTGAGGAATGATGTTGAAGACAATAAAAAGAGAGTGGTAGAAAATGAGCCTTCGTGGTAAGTATAGTAAGAGATACAGAGTCAGTGTGAGGTAGTAGACAGCTGGCAGCATGAAGGTGATCAACGATCTCTTCTTTGTGTTGCTGGCTGTTCCTCCAGACTAGAGACCACACTGGTTGGTGAACTCTGACTAGTTACTATTGACTAGTGGTGTGGCCTCCTCCGTTGCTGCCCCGTGAAAGGATGCCCATCCTCTACATCATCCCTTCATCAGAATCCCCAGGTACCCATCAGAGAATTCAGGATGATGAATCTATCACCAATCAGGGAGGCTTTGGAATGCAGTGCTTGTCTAGGTGCACAACAGCCTTTTAAATATGGTATGAGTGCCAGGGATACTGGTCTTTGAGTGGATATCTGCTCTGGCTACAAGAGGAGATAAGATGGGATAGGAGAAACACCACAGGGTGGACTAAGTAATGAATGAGGCAAATTTGGTAAGATACAGTGAGAAATCTTGCCAGGCTTCATGTGAGGAAACCTTGAGAAAACTCAACATGAGCCAAAAAAACAATAAGATTTGGACCAATGCGTGGATACTGTTTGGGTGGAGCTCAGAAACAACAAGGGGCAACAGATGTAAACACAGAAAGATAAAGAAACTCAGCTAGTCTGGCAGCACCAGTGAAGCAAGAAACAAAGTTCATGCTTCAAGTCTGGCGTGACTCTTCTGAAGGAGAATCACACCAGACTCAATGTTAACTGTTGCTTCACAACTGATGCCAGACCCTGTATAGTTTTTCCAGCATTCTGGTTTGCTTCAGATTTCTAGTAGATGCAGTATTTTGCCTTTAAAGGGCAGAAGACCTCTTTAAAGACCCTGTTAGGGGATGTTGGAATTATTTACAGACCACCAAACAGTGGTAGTAATGTAGAGCACTGTATAAAATCAAGAGATGACAAAAGTTTGTGGCATAGGCAACAATAATCATGGATGATTTCAATCTATATAGAAATGGATAAACCAATTGAGCACTAAAGCAATGAAGGACGTGTTTCTGGAGTTTCGAAAGTAGCATGTTGAGGTGCTGACTAGATGAAAGGCTATTTTAGATCTACTATTATATGATGAGAAAAGACTAATCATTTGTTGTAAAAGAACCTCTAGGGATGAGTGATATGATAGCAATTTTCTATGTTTAAATAGGAGATAGTTAAATTTGAATAAAGGAAATTTTGAAAACAAGACAAATTAGTGAGTTGGATTGGGAAAATATTGTACACCAACAGTGGAGAGTGTTTAAATGACTACCAAAAGATATACACTAACTATACACTCTTTCAAAGAGGCTCTTGTGGTATAGTGGTAAAATCCAGGAGGCATCCAGAGGTTGTGGACACAGCTGAATAAAGTGATTTAAAAAACATTCATGGTAGCCAAAACTCAAAAAATGGTCAGTTAACCATGTTTGACGAAGGATTGTATACGATTAAATGAAAGGCCTACAATGTAGCCAGAAATAGTATTAAATCTGAGGATTGGGATACTTTTAGAATGCAGTAAAGTAGGACCAAGATATTGATCAAAAAGGAAGAATAGAATATAAATGCAACCCAGCAAAGTATAAAAATGGACGACAAATGGGTATGGAAAAAAGGAAATGCTTGGCTAAATGTGGGTCAATTATGGACAGGGTCGGGAGAATTTTAAAAAAGGAAAATATAGAAATAACAGAGGAGCTAAATGACTACTTCATTGCTGTTTTTGCTGAGGCAGATACAAAAAAAAATAGCATTACAAATACAAGTGACCAGGGAGAATGAGCAATTGAAGAAAATTGGTTATCGTAAGAACTTGGTCGAGAAGTGTGGCGCTGGAAAAGCACATCAGGTCAGGAAACATCCGAGGAGCAGGAGAGTCAATGTTTCAGCCATAAGCCCTTCATCAGGAATGTGGGGGGAAGGGGGTTGAGAGATAAGCAGGAGGGGGAGCTGGGGGAAGGTAGCTTGGAAGGTGATAGGTAGATGCAGGTGGGGGGTGATGGCAATAGGTTGGAATGGAGGATGGAGCGGACATGTGGAAAGAAAAATGGACAGGTGGGGCAGTTCAAGACGGCAGTGCTGAGTTGGAGGAGAGTTTAATCTGGGATGAGGTGAGGGGAGAGGAGACGAGGAAATTGGTGAAATCGACATTGGTGCCATGTGGTTCAAGGCGGAAGATGAGGCGTTCTTCCTCCAGGAGTCGGTAGCTAAGATTTGGTGGTGGAGGAGGCCCAGGACTTATATGTCTTTGGCAGAGTGGAAGGGGGGAGTTGAAGTGGTCGGCCACACGGCAGTGGGGTTGTTTGGTGCTCCTTGGATTCTATCTGACCTGCTGTCCTTTTCCAGCACCACACTTTTCGATTCTGATCTCCAGTATCTGCAGTTCTCACTTTCTCCTTATACTAAGAACTTGTACAACAGAAATTAAGGGATTGAAAGTTAGTAAGTACCCATGCCTTAATAGTGTACATTTCAGACTGTTGGAGAAGTGGCTATAGAAACGGTTGATGCATTGATGATTATCTTCCAAAATTCCATAGATTCTGGATTGATTCCTGCAGGTTAGAAGATGGCAAGTGTTACTGCTACTTAAGAAAAGAACAAGGGAAGAAAAAACACCAGGAAATAAGGACACATTAAATGGTCATTCAGATAAAATAATCTAATTGGATATAGAGTTGATGGATTTGGAATGGAAAATAGCGTTTGATTGTTTTTTTGAGGATGTTACTAACAAAACTGCTGGACAGGGTATATTTGGATTTTCAGAAGGCCTTTGATAAGTAGATTGGTTAGCAAAGGTAAAGCCTGTGGGACAGAGATACGTACTGGTATGGATTAAGGATTGGCTAACAGACCGAAAACCAAAAGTAGAATTAAGTACAGGCATATCTGACATAACATGATGGTTGCATTCATGTGCAACCTCGCGCTATAGAAAATCACTATACCTGTGCATTAGAAAGTATCCAAACAGTGTCCACTATTCAATCATGTTATAGCCAATTCAGTTGACAAGACACGCATTATGTCAGATATACGTGTAGGTCATTCTCGCATTTACAGTTTGCGAATAGTGGGTATCATAAGAATCAGAATTTGGACTCTAACTGTTCACATTATACAGTAATAATTTGGATGTGGGGGCCAAATGGAAAAGTTCTACTTTATATCATCTGCAAATTCGGAAATGTGTTTTGAAAGGAGGATGTAAAGTGGCTTCTGAGCTTTAGGACAGGATTAGTGAATGGGCAAAAAGATGCAGATGAAACAGAACATAGAAAAATGAGAGGCTATCTATTTAGGTAGGAGGAATCAATGTGCAAACTATTTCTTAAATGGCAAGGGGTTGCAAAGTGTAGATTTTGCAAAAGGATCTGCATGTCCTCGTCAATAAGTCATAAAAAATTAACATGTAGGTGCAAAAGTGAGGACTGCAGATGCTGGAAACCAGAGTTTCCATCATTCCTGATGAAATGTCGATTTTCCTGCTCCTCGGATGCTGCCTGACCTGCTGTGCTTTTCCAGCACCATTCTGATCTAAATGCAGGTGCAGCCAGCTACTGGAAGGCTAAACGAATGTTAGCCTGCATTGAGTACAAGGGTAGTGAAATCTTGTTGCAATTGTATAGCGGCTTGGGAAGACCACACCTGGAGTATCAAATGTGAAGATTTAGTCTCCTTACCTTAAAAGTAAGCGATAAATATGCAGCCAATCCAGTGTGAACAGCGAGTGCCACACCACACATTTTACCGTCCCCCAGCTTTCCCATAACACTGAGGGCAACACATTTTCCACAACCACCTAGTCTTCTCTCTGGAGGCATCTCTGCACAGCCTCATCTAAAAAGCTAACACTCTCACTCTACTGCCTCGCAGTTGTCTTCCATAAATGGTATCCTTCCTGCCTATCCATCTTGCTACTTTCTCTACTTGCACGAGAAGAGAGCACAAAACCTGGCAAGAGGTTGACACCTAGTAGATAGGATACTCTCCAGTAACAGGCACTTAAAATCAGCCATTGTCAATGTGTCCACCTGCATAATCGGGAACGACGTCTTTTTACAAGAGACTGCGGATATCACAATGATCTGTCATGAAAACCTGAGCATTCTGAGGCACTGGTGCTCACACATCAAAAGACATAATCCTCTTGCCGTAGGTTTGTGTTGAAACTCTTGCCTTTTTTGAACTGTATCTCAATGTCAATCCCCTTGGCCCAACAGCTGACGGTAATGGCAGTGTTTCTATTCCTTTGCTTCATCAGAGATGGAAGATGGAACTGAATATAAGTTGTTTCCATATTGTGGGTAGGACTGGCAGCCAGCAAGTGCAGATAAAAGGTGAAAGAAGACTTGAAAAGATAAAGTGCTTGCCATGAAGTTGGCAATACCTGTCAAGCAGTCATAACACTCTCTGAAAGAGCAGCAACTTCTCATCTAGCCATGTTCAGTGGTCTTCCCACTATGCAATCACATCAAATGACCATAGCGAGCTGCAGACAGGTCAGGAAACAGATGCCCAGGCTGGGAAATCTATGATTGAGGGTTAAAACAATACTTAATTGGCTTAAGTATATAAATTACTTAAACAGCTATATGCAAGTTCCCTGCTCACCTTCAATACTGCTCCAGTGGAACTGGAAGATGGCAGAATTATGTCAGGATCCCAACAAAACATCACCTCTGAGAATTAACTCCCGTATGCATACAAAATCTTACCCTTATCTGGGAAATTGTCCCTGGAAATCAAATTGCTGAAAGCTGTGACAACAGAGAAAAGTGGGGGTCAGGAAGGGGAGGTGCACAACAGACTAGCTTCAGAGAAATATAAATCAAGGGCTAAACACGGATCTAAAGGAGACTGTAAAAGGTAGGGTATAATGAGGCTGAGGAGAAATTTGCGTGCTTGACAGCCTTTTGATTAGGTGTGGTGTGTCATGGAACAAAATTAAGTTGGGGAGAGGGGGGTTGCAGGGTGGGATGCAAAAGCATTGGACAAAATGCAGACAGTGCAGTTTTGGAGTTTATCTAGGTTAGTATTCAAGATGCTAGTGAGTACAGTATTGGTAAAGTTCAACTGGAGAATACTGAATACGTAGAGATGCATATTTTAAATGATACAAGAATGTAAGGACCATTTGAGCCATCCAACATCTCAGTAACTCCTCTCTCCATCTATTTTCTTTAGAAAGTTCTTTAGAAAGTTCTTTAGCATTCTATTCAATTCCCAAAGTTAATTTAGTTCTAGAATATCCATCCAAACCACATCACCAATTTTCTATAGTGCTGTGAATTGCTCCTGCTCTGAAGAAGTCAAATTTAGAGCTTTGCCTTTCACCCTATACCTAGAATCTCTTGTATTCAACTCTTATCAACACATCAATGTCAACTTAAAGAAATAAATGAAAGAGATAAATTATGAAACTCTGACCTCACCTGTCATCAATACAAGTTTGGCATAACTTACTTAACACTTAATGCTGGATGAGATTAGTACAATCAGCTATCACTGTAGATGATAGCTTTATATTGACAAATCACTAATCAGTCCCAGATCATTTTCCTTAAATCATCTTATTCTGCTATAAAAGTGCCAGTATTTACCTTCCAGAATATCCAGAATCCATAGTACCATTTCAGCAACATTTCCCAGAGAAAGATAGTCACCAATATTTGTTCAAATATTGCAAAGAACATGGCGTAGCTCTGTGCAGGGGAAAACAGCAATTACAAAATAAGAAACCCGCAGACATACGTTCAATTTTATGACATAAGCCTACAAAGTAGTGAATTACACTGGATGTATTCTAATTGGTTTTACTCAGGAGTGCAGTTATCTCTCAGTGATATTATCTATTGCTAGCTATACTGTTTCATAAAGAGGCCACCAAAACAAAGGATATATTCGTTTTCAGATAGTTTCACTGCTACCACGCTGCTACTTCGCTCTCGGGGAGTTGTCATTATCTTGATTATTCCCTCCTTCTCTCGTCTTATCTTTCAGGCTGGCCTTGACAGCAACTGGACTTTCCCGTTGCAGAAGCTGAACTAGTCTTACACTCGTTGACATTAAGACAACATTCTGCAAGAAGACTTCCAAAACCTGAAAACATATTGTTATACTCCTGTACTGCCAGTTTAGTGTGCTGTAACACACTGCAAATCTCTCTGGCATATATAGGGTTACCAGCCCAAGCTTTACTCTTAATCTGACTGAGATGAGTGGCATTTTCTGTCAGTCTGTGATCTGGAGTTGGATTTCCAGTTGCGCTTTGTTTGAGCTAAACACATTTTTTTTTTAGATTAGATTACTTTACAGTGTGGAAACAGGCCCTTCGGCGCCACCGTGCCGCCCACATGTGCCAAATGATTTGGCTTTTTAGTGAAAGAACATTTCTTTCACGAAGCTTGAAATATTTTATCTATTTTATGGTTTCCCATCAGCAAATCACCCTCCATTTACACGTGGAGAGTCTTCGACACTGATCCAGCTCCCTCAGAGTGAGCAGGATGTGTAACACTTCTGTTCTTATCAGTCAGCCAGGGCTCCCTGACTGGACTAGATTAAAAGCCCCAAACAGGGTACTCATTTTCTATGTGGTCCACCTGGCTAATCTACAGCCCTCTCCCTATGAATCAGAGTACATAGGCGAGTTCTTCATTTTTTTGTAGCTTCTCCTAGGCCATTTGAGCATCAGCTCAGATTCCTCCAACTCTGCAAGTGGCTCACCTCTTGCACCCAGTGTGTCTAGGAAGACTTTTAATTCTCTTCTTCAGGCAGCAAAGGCATCAATGGTGGCAACATCCGCTATGTCCATTTCAGATTCTGAGGTATCTTCAATGCTGCCCCACAGGTTGTGGAACAGTCAGAAAGGCTGTTGATGAGTTGGGCGTGTTTTGCTCTCGCACCAGTTGTGAGTTTGCAGCTTTCATATGTTCCACATGCTGTTCAGTTTCATTGCATCTACCCGAACTTTATACATTGCTGGACCTGACCTTGCATCGACCATGCTTTTTACCCATGCAGGACCATTCCTGTGGTTCATACACTAAACTTTGCCCCTTAACGTAAACTGTCTCTCTCTCTCTTGCTTAGCTGAGTCTTGTGGCTGGTACTGGTGTTCCTAATGCTGTTTCACCCTCCCCAACCCCACCAGTCTGGGAATATCTGATTTAACCTGGTGTGGAGTCTTCTCATCCATTAGCAACTCTGCTGGAGCTATTCCTGTAGTTGCATCAAATAGGAACCAGGATAGTTTGGTATCTAATGAAGGTGTAGGCTGTTTCTATAAGCCCTCCTTCAAAGTTTGGACTGCTCATTCTGCCAGATCACTGGTTAATGGATGGTATGGAGCTGTTCTTACATATAGGATACCATTTGACTTTAGGAAATACTCAGAATTCTCTGCTGATAAATAATGGCTTGTTATCGATGACCAATACTTCCAGGAGTCTGTGTATTACAATAGAAGCGTGCTGTTCTTCTATCATTATACCTGCGTTTGAAGAATGAGCTCCATTTAAGTCCAGCCACTTTGAGTGGGCATCCATAATGACTTAGAACATTTAGCCCATGAAAGATAGTCAAAATGTAACGGAGTTACAGGGTTTACTCAGCCATTCCCACAAATGAGGGGGGAGTTGCTGGCAGTAATTTTGTCTGTGTTGCCACAATAATGCTGTGTCTGCATCCAATCCTGGCCACCAGACATAACTTCTCGCCAATATCTTTGTTCTGGAAACTACCGGATGACTCTGGAGTTCAGACAGAATCTGGCAGCGACTTTTGCTCAGGATAATCACACTCACTCCCCATAATATGCCGTTCTTTACTATGATTTGGTCTCTCAGGGTCCAAAAAGGTTTCAATTCTGGTTGTAATGGCCCTTTGGTTTTACCCCAATCACCACCAGCTGTTACAGTTTTACTAGGACCAGATCATTCTACATCCAAAGTCTGATATTGTCAGCTGTGACTGAAAGTATGTCCAAAAAAAATAATGTAAACCATTGTGGAATCTTCTAGTGGTGGTACACCCGTATTTGCTACTTGGCCAGCCAGCCAGTGTTCCGAACTGTAAGTGTAGTATTAGAGCCCAATGCTGAATTCAACCTGAAGCTACGGGTGGCACGGTCTTGTCCTCTTTAAGGAGACCTAGCAGGGGTTTGTGGTCTATTATTACAAAATTTATGTCCATAAAGCTATTGGTGTAACTTCCTCACTCCCAATATGACCGCCAAACCTTCCTTCTCTATCTGGGCGTACTGGTGTTCTACATTAGCCAAAGTCCTGGATGCAGACGCTATTGGGTGCTCCTCTCCATTGGGCCATTTATGAGTTAATACTACCCCAGTGCCTTACAGGGTGGCATCTCATGTCAAGACCAAATCTCGCCTGATATCATAGTTTGCCAACACCTTCGAGATTGGTAGCTGTTTCTTCCCTGAAAGCTACGGCTTGGCTGTGCAACCATTTCCAAGGCTGACCCTTAAAGAGTCAAAGTGCCAGGATGGAGGCCAAGGTATGTATGAATTTTCCATAATAATTCACCAGCCCAAGGAAAGCTCCAGTACAGATATGAGGGGCAGGGCACCTTTGATTGCCCTCACTTTATCTTCCAACAAGTGTAGTTCAGTCTTGTTGAATCTGTAGCCCAAATAGATCTCTTGGGGTGCCTGCAACATACATTTTTCCCTTCTAAAGGTGTACACCTGCCTGGGAGAGACATCAAAGGACTATGTCGAAGTTCTCTAAGTGCTCCTTATTGGTCTTGCCTGTTAATAACACATCATCCAAATAAATGCTGACCTGGGGTAGACCTTGTGAAATGTTCTTCACCGTTCCCTGAAAAAACTGCACAATCTGATGATACCACAAATGGCAGTCTTGTATATTGTTACAAAGCCTTATTGATATTAATAGCAGACTTCTGGGAATTCTCATCTAACTGCCATCGAAAGTACCTATGGTTCACGTCGACCTTTGAGAACAATAGCACCACCCCCCACCAGCTTTGCGTATAAATGCTCTATGCAAGAAATTTATCCAGTTGTGAACAGCAGTTTACCATTTGTTTAAAATCCCCACAAAGGCGAATGACCCTATGGGCTTCACAATCGATATGATCAGTGTTACGCATTCTGCAAACTGAACTGATCTGATGATTCCTTGATTTCTGTCTCTACTTTTTCCCTGCAAGGCAATTGGTACTGGGCATGCTTGTTAGAATTGGGGAATTGCTTCCTGGTCAACATGCAAGGTGGCCTTGGCTCCTTTGGTAGTCCCTGGAAAAACTTTCACATGTTTAATTAGGATTTCACTTAGACAGCCATTTTCTAATAGGAAAATGTTCATTCAGTCCAGGTGAATCTGTCGCAACCAATCTTGTCCCATCAAGCCTGGGCCCAAGCTTTTTAATACAATCAGTGGTAAGTGAACCAGCTATTTTTCATAAGAGACCAGAACCGAACATGTACCCTTAATCTGTAAAGCTTTCCCAATATAGGTTCTCAGCCTGGCCAAGGTCTTGCACGAGTTAAGGGTTGGTGTACACAGCAAATTTTGTAAAGGACTGTTTCTACGATTACTGAAATGGCAGCGACTGTATCAACCTCCATCAGAACTGAGTGACCATTTAACCAGACATTTATGTTGATTGTTTCTGATTTGAATGTTAAGCAATTTAAATTGTTCGAAACCAAATGCAGGTGGATTTTCCAGGATGTGCACTCTCTTGGATACTGGTCAAGGAGTTCTCTTATTCAGTTTAAGTCTAGTGGGATTCTTTTGCTTTCTCAAGTCCGCACACCGGCAGCAACTATCATTGCTTCGTGGCCTGAATCCTGAAGAAAATGTTAACCACTTGGTCATGGCTTGGCTTTGTTTTGGTGTTTTGCTGTGGGCTGACCTAGAGTCCCTCTGTTCAGGATATGTCCTGAATGAGACAATGCAATTGCCTTCACTCAAGTAGTGGTCCTAAGCTCAGTTGGGCTGGAGAGAGTTTCCACTTCCATTGAAATATTCTACAACTCATTTGCTACACTTGCCGCATTTTCCAATAATACGTGCCAGTTGAAGTACTTGGAGTCCAATTGCGCATCAGCTAGTAGGTGCTTTTGCATGGTTACATCAGTAATCTCACAAACCAAGTCTCTCAGCATCTCCTGAATTGTTTTAAACCAATGTTATACGCCCTCTGCCAGTCATCTGCCACGCAGCAATAGCAGGCAGCTGGCCCTTGGTTGGCAGCAGCTGAAGCAGGTAGCCCGAAACAGCCAGTGGTGAGAGCGAGACCAAGTAGCCCAAGGTGGCTGTTGACAAGAACAGGAGTAGGCAGCCCATGGCAGCTGACAGTGAGGCAGAGACAAGGCGGTGGAAGCAGGAACAGGCTACAAGGTGGTGACAGCAGGCAGCCCAGGGCAATAACGGTGCAAGGTCAAACCAGGAGTGGGGGAGGTCAAGCCCTTGTGAGGGGTGCCAGCCCAACATGGCCAGGTGCTTATGGACTGTGGTTTTGAACAGTTAATACTTTTTAGTAGGAACGACTGTAAAGTTTAATTTTTAAACTTTGCTTTCTTTATACCAAGATTCGGTCCCTAGGTACCTTTGTACCCAAGATGATGCCATAAATGGCGACTTGTAATCCTTTCACTATACTCATGTGAGTAGGTGACAATAAATTCAATTCAATTCATGTTAACCAAGTCAAAAATCCTGATACGGATTCCCTTGGTTCTCAAACTGCCAAGTAAAACAGATAGTGTTGCAGAATTAGAGGCGGCTTGGGGTCATAATATTATTTAAGAAAATCGGTCAACTCTTGAAAGTATCTGGTGCCTTCTCTCGGAAAAATAACATTTTTTGCACATACTGGGACCTTGTCTTTGATAGCAGAGTAAAACGGGTCAAGCTTCCCAAATAACAGCATGACATCAGAAATGCTGACCCCCAACTCAAAGATGACTGTTGCAAGTAAATTTCTTTAGGAACGTGCATCTCTCTGTCATCACTACTGAAATAATTCCAGAGAGGCCGGTATCCTGTCACCAAGTCCCCCTTCATTTACACATGCAGACTCCTTGATGCTGATCCAACTCCCTCAAAGCCAGCTCTGAGTGAACAGGCTGTCTTGTTTCTTTTTAGGCAGAGAGGTCAGTTCCCTCCCTAACACAAAATGGGGAGCCCTTCACCACTGATCCAGCTCGCTCTGTGTGAACAGGATGTCTGACGTCCTGTTCTTTTTTTTTGTTTGTTTTAACATATCCTTTAATGCACAACAGTGTTGCCAACATGATTTTGAAACAAAGGCCATATGCATTCAATTCATGCATAGTCATGTGATGCAGCACAAAGACAGTGTAGGGATATTGATAATGGAGAAAGCTAAACACTGAAATCCTGGAGTGAAGGCAGTTGCCTACAGCACTGCCAATTACTTGAGTTATTGGGCATTAAAAAGAAAAATCAAACATTTCCGATCTTTTAATTTATAATGGTTTGGTCCAAACAGGAATGACTAACACTCATTCTTCTATTCTAAATGGCCTTTGTTGTGGGATCCAGAGCTAGTAAGAAAGCTTACACCATAGTGTTACTGGCATCTGTCTAACGGACTAATCCTGTTTTTTTAAAAAAATCAATATTCACAATGATTGAGAGATTGTACACTGCAATGTTAGATTAGATTACTTAGTGTGGAAACAGGCCCTTTGGCCCACTCAGTCCACACCAACCCTCCAAAGACTAACCCACCCAGACCCATTTCCCTCTGACGAATGCACCTAACACTATGGGCAATTTAGCATGACCAATTCACCTGGCCTGCACATCTTTGGACTGTGGGAGGAAACCGAAACGCCACAGAAATTCGCCCGAGACAGGAATCAAACCTGGGCCCTTGGTGCTGTGAGGCAACAGTGCTAACCACTAAGCCACCGTGCCGCCCACTAATCCTGTTCTTATCTGTCAGCCAGGGCTCTTTGATTGGACCTGATTATCAGGGAACTCATTCTATGAGGTCCAACTGGCTAAATCACTACAATGAGCTGAATGTTCCAGGATACAAATTCTACAGGAAGGATAGAAAAGGGAGGCAAAAGAGGAGGGGGAGTGGCATTTTTGATAAGGGATAGCATTACAGCTGTGCTAAGGGAGGATATTCCCGGAAATACATCCAGGGAAGTTATTTGGGTTGAACTGAGAAATAAGAAAGGGATGATCATGTTATTGGGATTGTATTATAGATCCCCCAATAGTCAGAGGGAAATTGAGAAACAAACTTGTAAGGAGATCTCAGCTATCTGTAAGAATAATAGGGTAGTTATGGTAGGGGATTTTAACTTTCCAAACATCGACTGGGACTGCCATAGTGTTAAAGGTTTAGATGGAGAGGAATTTCTCAAGTGTGTACAAGACAATTTTCTGATTCAGTATGTGGATGTACCTACTAGAGAAGGGGCAAAACTTGACCTACTCTTGGGAAATAAGGCAGGGCAGGTGACTGAGGTGTCAGTGGGGGAGCACTCTGGGGCCAGCGACCATAATTCTATTAGATTTAAACTAGTGATGGAAAAGGAGAGACCAGATCTAAAAGTTGAAGTTCAAAATTGGAGAAAGGCCAATTTTGACGGTATTAGGCAAGAACTT
>NC_057736.1:14769841-14793015 GCF_004010195.1 Chiloscyllium plagiosum
ATGGACCAGGCCAGACCCCCTCAAAATATTTTAAGAAGGTAGCCAAGACCCTAAAGTTTTCTTATTTTAAAGGCAGATGCGAAGTGTATCTTCCAGGTAAGGTGCAGTGGGTCAGACCACCCAGCCGAAAGCAAAACAGAATTTATTTCAACACTACTGATGTGAGTATAAGAGGTACAGTTAGTAAGTTTGCAAGTGACACCAAAATTGGAGGTTAGTGGACAGCGAAGAGGGTTACCTCAGATTACAACAGGATCTGGACCAGATGGGCCAATGGGCTGAGAAGTGGCAGATGGAGTTTAATTCAGATAAATGCGAGGTGCTGCATTTTGGGAAAGCAAATCTTAGCAGGATTTATACACTTAATGGTAAGGTCCTAGGGAGTGTTGCTGAACGAAGAGACCTTCGAGTGCAGGTTCATAGCTTCTTGAAAGTGGAGTCACAGGTAGATAGGATAGTGAAGGCGGCATTTGGTATGCTTTCTGCGTTAGAGTATTGAGTACAAGGGTTGGGAGGTCATGTTGTGGCTGTACAGGACATTGGTTAGGCCACTGTTAGAATATTGCGTGCAATTCTGGTCTCCTTCCTATTGCAAAGATATTGTGAAACTTGAAAGGGTTCAGAAAAGATTTACAAGGATGTTGCCAGGGTTGGAGGATCTGAGCTACAGGAAGAGGCTGAAAAGGCTGGGGCTGTTTTCCCTGGAGCGTCGGAGGCTGAGGGGTGACGTTAGAGGTTTACAAAATTATGAGGGGCATGGATAGGATAAATAGGCAAAGTATTTTCCCTGGGGTCAGGGAATCCAGAACTAGAGGGCATAGGTTTAGGGTGAGAGGGGAAAGCTATAAAGAGACTTAATGGGCATATTCTTCACGCAGAGGGTGGTATGTGTATGGAATGAGCTGCCAGAGGAAGTGGTGGAGGCTACTACAACAGCAACATTTAAAAGGAATTTGGATGGGTATATGAATAGGAAGGGTTTGGAGGGATATGGGCCAGGTGCTGGCAGGTGGGACTAGATTGGGTTGGGATACCTGGTCGGCATGGACGAGTTGGACCGAAGGGTCTGTTTCCATGCTGTACATCTCTATGACTCTATGACAACCTCTGCAGTATTTGCATTCAGCTCTTTATCCAAATTTGAGCACAGGAGAATCAGTCAGGATACCAACCTCCTACACTACAACCAAATGGCAACTTGAGACTGTACAGAGCAGTTGTCACTTTGATCATTTGCAGAGAAGGGGGATGACCAGTAATCCCATTGTTGCAGTGGGTACACAATAATAACTGAAGAAACTATTCTTCACTGTGGCCAACCAAAAAGATTTCAATTCACCAACTGCACAGAGAGATATCAACTTCAAACCCAGAGGTCCACAGCACCCAGTAACAGAAAATGGAACAGGTACTGTAGCACAGGAATGACACTTCCGGAGAAGAAACACTACCCAAATGAACAAGCAATGACAATGCACATCATTAAGAGAATAGCACAACTTAAAGAATGTACATACAAAGTGTGTGCAGAGACAAATGAGAATAACGAACTGCTTATGCAGGAGAACAGCTGTGTGCACTGTGAGTAATTTGAGTAACTCAAAATGCATCATTTTTTGTATGAAAAGGGATTTTGGGGACAGAAATGCAATACTGTACTAACAGGTCTCCAGCTTTGCTATAGTCAGGTGACCTCAATCATGAAGCACTCACTGCAGGGATCCATCCTACAACCAGTTCAATGAAGACAGTACAGGCTAGACTATTGTCCTGTGAGCTCACAACAATTATGCACTGTTACTTGACAACTGTTAGGAGTGTTCAGAAAAATCTGCAATGACATAGGTAACATTGAAAAAATGTTTGCGATTGTTGTGAAGATTTGTAGGTCAGGTTGTGGTTCAGATCTTAAGTTTGCTCGTTGAGCTGGAAGGCTTGTTCTCAGATGTTTTGTCACCATGCCAGGTAACATCATCAGTGAGCCTCCGTTGAAGGGGAGATGTACTCTGTCTCGCTTTCAATTTGTGTCTCTTCGTCTGTTGTGGTGGATGATATCACTTCTGGTTCTTTTTCTGAGAGGTTGGTAAATGGAGTCCAAATCAATGCGTTTGAATGCCAGGCCTCGAGGAATTCCCATGCATGTCTTTGTTTAGCCTGTCCCAGGATGGATGTATTAGGAGAAAGTGAGGACTGCAGATGCTGGAGCTCAGAGTTGAGAGTGTGTTGCTGGAAAAGCATAGCAGGTCAGGCAGCATCTGAGGAGTAGGAGAATCGATGTTTCGGGAACAAGTTGAACTGGTGTCTCTCGTTATCGGTGTGTAAAGATAATAGTGATAGTTGGTTATGTCTTTTGGCAGCTAGTTGGTGCTCATATATGCCGATGGCTAGTTTCCTGCCAGTCTGTCTGATGTAATGCTTGTTGCAGTCCTTGCAGGGTATTTGTATATGATGTTTGTTCTGCTGGTTGTTGGTACAGGGTCCTTAAGATTGAATGACATTGCACATTTTATTCAATGTGAAAGGATATGAAGGACTAGATTGGGTTGGGATATCTGGTCGGCATGGACGGGTTGAACCGAAGGGTCTGTTTCCATGCTGTACATCCCTATGACTCTATGACCAATTTGTACTGATTGATGTAGAGTCATAGAGTTATACATCCTTTCAACTTGTG
This sequence comes from Chiloscyllium plagiosum, assembly GCF_004010195.1. Taxonomy (NCBI): domain Eukaryota; kingdom Metazoa; phylum Chordata; class Chondrichthyes; order Orectolobiformes; family Hemiscylliidae; genus Chiloscyllium; species Chiloscyllium plagiosum. The sequence goes on from NC_057736.1 coordinate 14,772,516, forward strand.
CTTCCTGAAAAAAGAAAGTGATGCATTTAAAAACAAACTTATCTTATACATTAAAACAAAACATTTCCATTCTGTATAACTATGATTCCATAAAATATTCTCTCCAAAATATTTAATACGAGATATTACAAGTCTAAGCATCAAAAGATAGAACAAACCTGTATTAACCATAACACTGCACTTTATACATACACAGAAATATATACATTTATGCAGCAACTTACATGAATACAGGATGCTTACAAGTGTTTGCAGCTAAATAAGTACTTTCAAGTGTAGTCATTGTTATACTCCAGCAGGGTTACAACAATGTGATGGTTAGATCATGAGTTTCTGTGATACCGAGTGAAGGATAAATATTGATCAAGGCCGTGCATATTTCCTGTGTACTTCTTTGAAATTGTGACATAGAATCTTTTTATGTCCACCTGAAACACTTGAAGCTAATCAAATCTTTTACTGCTGCCCTTCTTGAGGTCTGCCAATGAAGATTAAGCAACAAATTATTAAACCTCTACATGGTTCAAAATCATACAGAACTAGGTACTGACCCAATGAGATATCAGAGAGGTACTATTACCACTCAATTTTTCTGGTGGGGGGGTGGGTTACTCCATTATGGAAACAGAATGACTTAAATACAAGTACAAGCCTACATTTATTAATCTCTTGAGCGTATGCTGTAATCACTGGCAAAATCCGTGCTTATTGCACATATCTAGTTGTCATGCAACTATGCAGGTTATTATGTCATGTTACGGGTAGTTAAGAATCCACTATGTTGGTGTGTTGGGAGTCACATTTATGCCAGACTGGATAAGTATGGTATGTTTCCTTCCCTAATAGAAATTTAAAACCGTTTGATCTTTACAACGTGACAGCCCAACAGTGACTTTTCCTGAAGCCAACAACTATTTACACTTGTCATGTACAGCAACAGCCTGGCAATGTCTATGAAGTATGATTGTGTGCGTATGGCAATCACCCAGAAATCACCATTACCATCCTAGTCTCAATGGCAAGATCGACCTACCAGAGGTGTGAACACTGTAGAATACAGTCATGAGAAGGTTGCTCTGGGAATTATCCACATTGACCACACAAAATCACATGGAATCAAGTCAAACATGGTTGATGAAACCTCTGTTGATAACTATCCTATTACTCCCAGCACAAGTTGATAAACTAGTACTGATGATGGAAAGGGAACAGTACATACTCTGGGCTTTAATGTCTATCACAAAGACTGGCTTGGTTGCACTATTGATTGGGTTGGTTGAATCCTAAGAGTCACAGCTGCTAGATCTATAGTAGGTGGTGAGCAAAATAACAAAGAAACACTGATTGACTTCGCCTTTACCAATCTACTTGTTGCAGATATTTCTAGTCATTACAGTACTGGTGGGAGTGACCATTGTGCAGTCCTGTGGAGATGAAGTCTGGCCTTCACTTTAAGGTTGTCCTGCACCATGTTGTGTGGTAGAACTACTGTGTTAAATGCGACAGATTCTGAATAAATCTAATAATCCAAACAAGGCATCCATGAAGCTCTGCAGGCCATCAGCAGTAGCAAAAAACTGTACTCAGCCAGAATTTGTAACCTCGTAGCCTGACATATCTCACACTCTACTAGTACCTTCAAGCCAGAGGACCAAACCCAGTACAATGAATAGAGCAGGAGAGCATGGTATCCACAATGCCAGACATACCTAAATATGATGCATCAATTTGATGCAGCTACAGCACAAGGTTACTTGCATGTTGAACAGTGGTATCAGTATGCAATAACAGAGCTAAGGGAGCCCATATGGAACAGATCTAATCTCTGCAGTACCACATCAAGCTGTGATTACCATTGACAATTGAAGGAGGTTCCACAAAGATTGCCTTCTTCAATGATAGGGAAGCCTAGCATGGCATTTGGTATGCTTTCCTTTATTGGTCAGAGTATTCAATATAGGAGTTGGGAGATCATGTTGCAGCTGTACAGAACATTGGTTACGCCGCTGTTGGAATATTGCGTGTAATTCTGGTCTCCTTCCTATCAGAAGGGTGTTGTGAACCTTGAAAGAGTTTTGAAAAGATTTACAAGGATGTTGCCAGGGTTGGAGGATTTGAGCTATAAGGAGAGGTTGAAGAGGCTGGGGCTGTTTTCCTTGGAGCATTGGAAGCTGAGGGACAACCTTATAGAGGTTTATAAAATCATGAGGGGCATGGATAGGGCAAATAGACAAGGTATTTTTCTTGGGCTGGAGCAGTCCAGAACTAGAGGGCATAGGTTTAGAGTGAGAGGGGAACGATATAAAAGAGACCTAAGGGGCAACTTCTTCACGCAGAGGGTAGTGCGTGTGTGGAATGAACTGCTAGAGGAAGTGGTGGAGGCTAGTACAATTGCAACATTTAAAAGGCATTTGGAAGAGTATCTGCTTAGGAAGGATTTGGAGGGATATGGGCCGGGTGCTGGCAGGTGGGACTATATTGGCTTGGGATATCTGGTCGGCATGGACGAGTTGGACTGAAGGGTCTGTTTCCATGCTGTACATCTCTATCAGTGCAAAAGACAAAGCTAAAGTGCTTCCATCCATCTTCAGCCAGAAATGTCGAATGATTGATCCATCTCAGTTTCCTCCAGAGGCACTTAATGCTACAGAAGTCAGTCTTCAGGCAATTTGATTCACTTCACATGATATTAAGAAATGTCTGAAGGCACTCGAAGGCTAGGAGCTCTCATGACATTCCCACAACAGTTTTGAAGATAAGTACTCTGAACTTAGCTAAGCTGTTCCAGTACAGCTACAACATTGCATCTATCTGGCAATGTTGAAAATTGTCCACTTTTCATCAGAAAAGTGATGAAAGAGGTAATTGAAAGGAAGCATAAAGCAACACTTGCTCAATAATAACTAGCTTGTTCTCAATTTGGGAACCACCAGGAGAATTCATCTGCTGACCTCATTACAGCCTCAGTACAAACAGGAGTTGAAAAATGTGGTGCTGGAAAAACACAGCAGGCCAGGCAGCATCCAAGGAGCAGGAGAATCGAGGTTTCGGGCATAAGTCCTTCTTCCTGATTCTCCTGCTCCTCGGGTGCTGCCTGGCCTGCTGTGTTTTTCCAGCACCACATTTTTCAACTCTGGTACTCCAGCATCTGCAGTCCTCACTTTCTCTCAGTACAAACATGCACAAGAGAGTTAAACTCTAGAAGTGATAGGAGTGTGACTGCCCTTGACATCAAAACAGCAGTTGGCCATACATGGCATCAGGGAGTCCTGAGAAAACTGGGATCAATGGGAAATCGAGGGATAACTCTGCTGGTTGGAGTGATGTCTAACACCAAGGAAGACAAGATGGGCTTGTTCATGGTCAATCATCTCAGTCCAAGGACATTATTGCTGGTGTTCCTCAGGGTAATGTCCTAGGCACAACCTTCTTCAGTTGCTTCAATGACCTTTCTCCATCATAAAATCAGAAATGGGATGTTCGCCGATGATTGCACAATGTTCAGCACCATTTGCGACTCCTCAGATACTGAAGCAGTCCATATTCAAATGCAACAAGATCTGGACAATATCCAGGTTTGGTCTGACAAGTAGCAAGAACATTCACACCACACAAATGCCAGGCTATGACCATTACAAATAAGTGACAATCTAACCATAGCCTCTTGGCATTCAATGGTGTTAGCAGCATTGAATCCCCCACTATCAACATCCTGGGGGGGGGGGGGGGGAGAGGGTGTTGATAATTGACCAGAGACAAGATACAATGCAACAACTCATCCAGGTTCCTTTAACAGCACCTTCCAAACCTGTGATCTCTATCAGCCATTAAAAGGGCAGCAGGCAAAATGGAACATCACATCCTTCAAGTTCCTCTCCAGTGACACACCAGTCTGATTTGGAATGATACCATTGTTTCTACACTGTTGCCGAGTCAAATTCCATGAACTCTTTTCCAAACACCACTCGAGTATATCTACGCTCCTAGGCATGTAACAATTCAAGGTGGCAACTCCTTTCTCAATGGCATTTAGGGATGGGCATTAAGTAATGAGCTTGTTATTAACATCCACATTCCATGGACAATTATTTAAACATTTACTCAAAAAGCTCAACACACCATCCAGGGCAGAGTAGCCAACCAAATATCTTCAACATTCACTCCCTTCACCACCAATGCACACAGTCATAACAGTGTATCACTTGTAACTTCTACAACACTTTTCAAACCCATTCTTCTACAACAATAAGAATGACTAGATACCTGGGATCATCATCATTTGCTCTCGTATATCACCATTCCTTCATTGTTGCTGTGTCAAGATCCTGGTTCTCCTTTCCTAACAGCACTGCGGGTGTACACACAATCCAAGGGATGCAGCTGTTCAAAAAGGCAGCTTATCAACATATTGGCCTAGCCAGCAATAACCACATTCCTTGAACAAATTAAGCTTATATCTGTCAAATCTAGCATGACCGCTACTACTTATGATCCATTAAGTGCACCAGCTATATTGGGCAGCTCTCTGATTTTGTAAACCTCCAGCATAATTCAGAGATAGATAAAGTGCTTGTGAATGATATATTACTGTTTGCTTGTTGGGGAATAGTAACTTAAAAAAAAATCCGAGTGTGAGATCCCAAGTACATTCTAAGAGACTAAAGTCACAAGATTCTTCCGTCTTGAACAAGTAAATGTAAACTTTACTATATAAAGTTAGAACAGTAGTAGAATCTAAAATGTATATGCAACTGAAATTTTAACATCCAGGATTAACCCGAGGTTAACATCATAACAGGTAAACAGTAGTCAAATATCCCACATTGCACAGCAAATTGCTGATCCCACAGATTTCTCACCAACCCCTCAGTAGGTTATCTAATCTCATTAAGATTTTACAAAGGATCTCAATTCTTCAGTTTCTAAGATCTAGTTTCAGAACTCCATCAAAATCTGCCCCAACAACTGCTTACATCCTGGCACTTCATTCTCCCATCTGGACTGCGCTGCCTGGATTCTGGAAACTGTACTGCAGCATCCATTCATGGACTCAATTTCAGCTTGTCTAGAGACAACAAGGTTCACCAAGCTTGACCTTTCCTAGTTCTAACCTTGCTCAGTTGAACCTATCAAATAATGTTTGTAGACTTATTTTGCCCCACTCTCTTGTACTTAACTATTAGCCCTCACAGCTCAAGACTTTTACAAAGGCCTAGGCCCAAAACTTCACTGACCTATTCGCTCCCACAACTATCCCAGAGTCTTTTTTAAAAAAAACCAAGAACTGCAGAAGGTGGAAATCTGAAAGACAGAAATAACGAAAATCTCACAGGTCTGACAGAGTTTGTGGACAGTAATCAGAGTTAATGTTTCATATCCATTGACCCTTTTGCCCAAGTCTTAACTGCACATTGCTACAAAACAGCTCCTGGAACACTTTCTGTCGCAATAAATAGAAGTAGCAGAATTCACAGCAGCACAGTTACCAGAATTCTCTAAGTAACTAATTTTAATCTTGGAAATGCTCTTCAGTGACCCTTGGATTGTTTTGAGTGATCTATTGAAAACCTAGCAACAAACCCCACCCTTGCTCAAATGCAGATTTAAATGTAGCCACTATTATAACAAGCAAATGTAGAACCATTGGAACACCCGTTTCCTTGAATTTTATATTAAAAAAATATAAATACGCAGTGGCAGCATCCCTGCCGTTGGACTGAAACACCCAGGTTCAAATCCTACCTGTGTAATATCTCTGAACAGGTTGATTAGAAGAATAGGTTAAATCAAAAACAAAATTCAGAGGTTAATGGCTTATATGGTTTAATTGGGTACAAAAAGAAATGCATTTCACCACAAAACCAAATGTAATCTTTATAAGCATTGGGGACGTGAATTTTTCAAATCGCAAAATAAAAGATTGGAATGTATATAGGGGATTAAGGTAGAATGTAAATGTCATAAACTTTAAATTTTAAAAATACAAATTTAACAGAACAATGAATTTGCCATTCAACAAATATTAAATTCTTTGAGTCAGTGTAGCTATTTAGCAATAATTATAAACCTACAATACTAATAAAATTCTAATTACACTGTGCTAAACAATCTGTACTTTTTAAACAGCATGACAATGTATAAGAATGGCTATTCTCATCAGTTCAATAACTACTAATTGATTGTTATCTAGGGAGACCACAACAATTCATCCTCTGGAGATGAACAGAAATACAGAGAGGAATTCTGGATTTTTACATTTCAAAGTGCATGCATGGACTCCAGAATTTGCTGCCAATTTCAGGGAATTAATGACAGAAAATTCTGACAGCTCCACTGCCATTACTAGAGAAAATTCACTTCATTTATTGCTGACAAACATTTATCTTAAACACCCATTTAAAGTAGTACATATTAGCCCTATATGCATTGATTTAATAAGGACCTGTGAAGACAATTTTCCCAAGCCTGTTTAAACTAAGTCCCAAAAGAAAGAAGTGATTGCTTTCTTTCTACGTGAAACCACTGTATAGCAACTCTATACGATTTTCTCTATGGTTTATTTTCTGTTGAATGCACAGCTGTGTGAACTTTACAGCTACCCCCATTGTTCATACTGATTGCCAAAGATGACAAAACAGGCCCATGCCTTTTTTCACCACACTATTACTTCCTGTCATTGCTTTTGTCCGCAGCCATAATCTTGTTGTAAATAACCTCTAATGCATGCTCATATAGCAACATATTACCTCTATATTATAGCAATCTATAACATTTCTTACATTTAACCTCTGCTGTGATAAAAAGCCTATGTTGTTTTAGAGGTTTGCGTTTCAATCATAATAATACTGAATATTTCCCCATCTGACATTTATTTTTGTAGCTACTTTTACAGTACAATGTCTTTGCATCCAGCATTTCATCCTTTTCTAAAATGTTATCAGCGCCATTGAAGAGAAAATGTAGACTTTGAGAACAACTCAAATTAACATTGTCTTTATTAGAAGTCATCTGTGTATTGCTATTCCTACAGACTGTAACAAACGTTCCAAATTTTAAAAACTGAATTCAAATTACTATTTTGAGATCTGAACTCATGTACACTGAATTATTGACTCATGTATACTAGATATAACAACAAGCAATGCATGTAAAGGGGTTTATTTCATACCTCCAAGATGGCAGGGTCTGTCTGACAACTGATGGCAATACAACTTCCAATAAGTAGTGCAATGATAAATGACCGTAACACAATATGGTCCAGCAATTTGCGTAAAACCTTTTGAGAAATTTTGTCTTGTACACTCCACTCATCCTAAATAGTAAATAAATCAAAATGAATTTCAGAATCCTCTGTACCAATAGGCAGTGGAGAGTTGCTCGAACACTTGCATTTACAAGCTCTGATACATTTTGTAATGTGATTCTAAATCAAAATGGAGACAAGTTTGTATGAAATGTATGTTAGTTCAAGCAATCTTGTAACAAACCAAGAACTGTATACATTACTGAGAATAAGGGCAGTATTAATTTTAATCTTGTCCTTAAATTAGCCATATTCTAAACAAGAAAAGTCAAGCATTATAGATTTACTTACCATACAATAGATTTATTTACTACACAGTAAATGTAATTGTATACAAACAGACAATAAAATCTGACACATATGTAACATATCAGACACAACTGTGGTAGATTGGAGATTCAAATCTCTTTAGTCTGAGCTCAGTATCTTAGGGGTTTAGGAATCCTATATATTTGTTTCAAAATCTACTTTTTATAAGCCCTTCTGTTTGACAGTCGATAGGTTTCAACATTACATAGTACAACTGGGGTTGTCAACCCTAATTAAATGTAATTTCAGAACAAGTGAGGTAGCAGTGCTAACCACTGAGCCATCATGCCACCCATAAAGTTTACAGTTAACTGTTTAAAGTTTAGTTTTGGGCATCTGATTATAAAAGGAAGTGTTTGGTATACAATTCAGCCAGGCGATGCAGGGGATGGGAAATCAGTGGTCATGAGGAGTTATGAGAACCAAAGCAGAAAAAGCAGACAGAGTAATTATTTGCCTCTTTTTGAATTATGAAAAGAATGATTGAAAATGGAAAGCTATTTCCTATTTATGATTGGTCAATATGAGTTATTAATTTACAAAGATCGCTTTGGGTCAGGATTGGGTTAGAACAGAATGACATGCAAGTGGTTCAGACTTAGGACAGAATCTTGTGCAGGCAACAGGAGTCTTGGCTGTTGGCTGGAATGTTAGCAAGATCCCGGCACCGCCTCTTTTAAAGAAGGCCCATTATACCTTGTATTATACTCAGGCATTTGACAGGCCAAAGGCAGGTCTTCCTTAGCATCAAGAAACTCAGGGGCAGAAGTCACAAGACAACAAGAACTGCTAGGCAGTCACAGACTACCATGTATGGCTTCAATTGGCAGTCAGCCATGAAAACTGTACGTCTTACTCCAAGGACCTGATTATGAAAGAAAACGGCAGGGTCCCCAGCCACCATCCCTTGCCTGATTAAGCACCTCCCCAACTCATTAAACTCACTAAGGAAGAAGGCACACAATTCCAAACAATTCCACACCTACACTACTGCTGTTTTGAAGTGAAATTTGATAAGTATTTGTAAGGTAAAGAGCTATGAACTTAAAGTAACTTTAAATTATTCTAACAATAAGCCAGCAGACATGGTAGGCCTAACGCCCATGTAAAAATATTGTTTTCAGAGAATTTTCATGCCTTTGAATCATGGTGTGCCGATGCTCAAAATGCAGTGTTTGTCAGTCATAATGTACCAAACTAATGTATTGTGTCAAAACTGTAGCATGTCAGATGTTACAGTAAAGTTAGCAGATAACAAATCTGTTACATACCTTTCCTTCTATGATATCATTGAAGTTAATTGTTAACTCTTTGATAGTGATTCTAGGTTCCTACAACAGAAAAACAATTATATTGCTAAAAATGACATATCACTGTACTTAAAAACTGAGATGTAATTTTATAAATAGTAACTTTGAATAGTTCAACACTTCCCCTCTGAGTCACGTCCCATTGATTAGAATGGCCTTGGCCTTGTGATGTAACCGTGGATTTTTTATTTCTTGAAGTTTGAGTTTCTGGTTTTTGAATTAATAATAGGTGGGTTGTGTGCGTGCCTAAAGTTAACAATTCCTGCAAAGTCCCCATTATCCGAACCTCATTTTCTAGGATTCTCATGCAACCAGCAATTGACAGGAGTAACTTTCCTTAGTTCCTGGAAACTGATTATGTTGATGGCTGTATAGATTAGTGTTCCTGAGAAGAGAAGGATGTATACTGAATTAGCTCCTTAGTGTGAAAAGTTAGTGTTAATTCCAGACCAGGACTGTTGGCATAAATGCCTGAAGTGGTTACTTAAAGCTTAGTATATTGAAATTCAGGTGTATGATAGCTCTAGAAAAAAAGATGCACGATAGTTCAAAGAAGAAGCTATCTGCAGTTACAAATTTAAGAAGTTCAAGTCACCAGTAATTTAGACCACTGAAGTGTTAGATACAGGGACTCCAGTGTATTACGCATGCAGCTTTTTGGGTACTATAAAAAAGCTAGGAGAAAGTGAGGACTGCAGATGCTGGGGATCAGAGCTTAAAAATGTGTTACTGAAAAAGCACAGCAGGTCAGGCAGCATCAAAGGAGAAGGAGAATCGACGTTTTGGGCATAAGCTTATGCCCGAAACATCGATTCTCCTTCTCCTTTGATGCTGCCTGACCTGCTGCGCTTTTCCAGCAACACATTTTTATACTATAAAAAAGCTGCCTTGTTTCTTTTCAGTTTACAAAGAATTGCTTTGGGATTAACAGGGATTAACCTTGTGTTTTAAAATCTTTGGTGAACAGTTAGGGGAGGGAGGAGGTGCTACTGTACAGTATTGTAGTATAGTTTATAAACTGATGGTTTGGATTATTCTATCTTAAACTTCATTTCACCAGCCAGAGGGTGTTCAATCTGTGGAACTCATTACCACAGAAGGCTGAGGAAGCCACGTCACTGAATGTATTTAAGACAGAGGTAGCTGGGTTCTTGATTAGTAAGGAGATCAAAGGCTATGGGAGAAGGTTGGAGAATCAGATTGAGACATGCATCAGCCATTATCGAATGGTGGAGCAGACTTGATAGGCCAAATGGCTTAATTTTATTTGTATATCTTACAATCTTATTTATTTTATGATATATTTCTGTTTGACTGTAAAAGCAAGATTAACAGCATTGTATGCTTATGTTTGACTGAGAGATCACATTGTTAAAACTAAATCAAACAAAACATGTTCTCTCAAGCCAGGTTCTGATCTGGGATCTTGCTTATTCGACATTAACATTAGCTGCAAATTAAACACCTCGTTCCCAGGTATCCCACCCTGATGATTAGAACAGAATGATTACATATGTGATCCTCGAGATGGAATGATCTCTTTTGTCAGTTACAGTAAGTTGTCAAGTGGTACTTGGTCCATTATGCCTCTGAACAATTTTTCTCAAACAATTTTACACTTTTTAATCGCATTAATCATGCAAAGTATCATGGGCAATCCATGGACTGAAATAGGACGAGGGTCTTGACTGACTAGGGCTACAACCCTTAACTGACTGGAGTCCATCTTCACTCTACAAAGGACTACTTGCCTTTGATTTTCACACATACTGCTGGTGCTTCAGACAAATCGCTGTAGTGTATTTACCACATGGACAGCTGGCAGGTGCCTGCAAATGTAATGCTGACATTCCATTGTGCCATATATAATATGGCCCCTCTTTCTCTCAAATGTTTGTTGCTCCTGAAATGTGACTAACTGTCTACCTCTTCCTGTGTGCTAAAAACAATGCAGGCACAAAGGCTGATAGTCTGTAACTGTGCACTAAAGTCCCTGTCCACTAAGTGAGCATCATGACCAACACAAAGGCAGCCAGCTAGTAAGACTGTTAGTACGTGCTAAGAAAGTGTTGTGAAAGAGACAGGCTGGTAGCCTTCCAGCAAACAAAATGAGCGTTATTTGAACAAGGGTCAACCTGCAATTAACTTCCAGGCCAAGTCCTATAAACAAATATCAGTTTGTTTGTTCTTTTAAAACAAAGCAAGCTATTGCTCAGTCCAAATGTCACCTGCGACTCTCAGTTTATAGCTCCAAACCAAAAATGATAAAAGGAAAACAGTGACAGTTCTAATAATATAAAATGGAAAGTGGAAGTTTCAACCATTACTTTTTGTTTACAACTCAAGAAAAGTCAAAATGTGGATATTCATTTATTGATTATAAAAGGGTTATATAGCTTTTGGAGAAGCTCTGTTGAATACATTCGAGACACAAAATGGTATAGTCTCTGGATTAAAAACAAACTGTTCAGCAATAGCTTCTGGATTTGCTTAGAGTTGTAGCTTATCTGAGTGGGCAGTTGCACACATATTCAAAAGCCTGCAAGCAAGACAGATCTCTTTCTCTCTCCCACTCTGAATGGAAGAAAACTAGCACTAAAAAGAAAAGAATTTCAAACTTAAACCAAAAACCAAGTTCCATCTGACCCGCTACTGAATTGAGGATCACTTCATTCCATCCCTTTGTGGTATGGACTCTTGGGCCACAGAATTTGTTCCTTTTTGCCTCTATTTTCCACCCAAGATATTTCTACAAGTGTGACTGTCTTATCTAAAGTATTTGTGTATGTGTCTTGATTTAAAGCATTAGAAATATACAGCATGGAAAATGACGCTTCAGGCCAACTCGTCCATGCCAACCAGTAATCCTAAATAAATCTAATTCCATTTGCCAGCATTTGGCCCATAAATCTCTAAACCATTCCTATTCATATACCCATCCAGATGCCTTTTAAATGTTGTAATTGTACTAGCCTCCACCACCTCCTCTGGCAGTTCATTCCATACACACACCACCCACTGTGTGAAAGAGTTGCCCAATAGGTCCTTTTTAAATCTTTCCCCTTAAACCTATGCCCTCTAGTTTTAGACACCCCAAACTTGGGAAAAAGGCACTGACTAGTCACCCTATCCATGACCCTCATGATTTTATAAACCTCAATAAGGTCGCGCCATAACCTCTAATGCTCCAGGGAATATAGCCTCAGTTTGTTCAGCCACTCCATATAGCTCAAATTCTCAATTTGAAGTGGGATACAGTTTAAGCTTGCTTATTCTTAATTAACAATCTATTTTGCCACTGTTAAATTATAAGCTTGTTATAATAAGTAATTTTTTGTTTTCTTGTTTATTGATGGAACCTGTATGGGCTTCTTTCACACAATTCTGTATTTCAACAATAATATTAATCATTGAAATACAACTGCACATGGTTGCAACCAGTGTCATGACCATAGATTGTTTCATTGAAAGACAGATCAAAGTTTAATTCCAATATGCTTGTTTCTTTAAAAAAAAAGAGCTGGTGCGGCCTAAATAACCACAGATGTAAATTCAGAGATAGAGACCCTGAAATGTATCCTCAGCAAAATCTGTAAATGTTCTAGTTCTGGGTGCATGGTTGGTTCTCCAATTTGTTTTTTGCTACACAGAATTGTTTTCCGAGATGATGAGAGAAACAACCTGGGACAGAAAGAGCTCAACCTCCTGTTGTCAGAAATTCAATTTTCTTCTGCTGCTCAAAAGTTGTGCAGTTTGTATGCTGGGGCCTAGCTCCATTGTCTTTTCAAATTGGCTAAATGGCAAGTGAACCTTTCAGCTTCCACTGAGTGAAATTATAATGCATATATTAATTTGATGGTGAAACAAATTTTTAACAATAGCTCAGATGTCTGGTTTCAATATCTTTAGACAAAAATGATAATTTCAGGGCTGACGGCTTCCTTTATTCATATGGATTTGCCAAATGTTACCTCCATTTGTGATCAGGTGACCAGTATAGCTATTTTGATTCTTTTTTTTCTTTAAAATCCACTTTAAACCACTTTATAACAGAGAGATGCTGGAAGTTAAAATTCAATGATCCAAATTTACTATTATTATAACAGCTCCCTTTTACGATGAACATTCTGCTATGAATATACAATAACAGTACAAAGATTGAGATGACAATACACCCATTCCACATTCACACTCCTTTCTAAACTGGATTTAAAACCCAGTTAAGGATAAACAGTTGCACAGGTTTCCAGGATTGTGCTAGCATCTCAATTTTAACCTTTGGCTGCCCAATTCTATAACTGGGATGCAATTTAGTTTCTAGAAGGTTTGTGAGTTATAATCTGTGGTTTGCTTCTAGTAGGCTGTCTGGATTTGCATGTTATACCTCTTTTGTATTTATGTTACATCAACCTTATTCAATCAATGAGTTAATGCGTGAGACGTGGCGCTATTGCTTGGATCCGCTAGTAGGTAACTCTGCATTTAACTCACTGGTATGACCTCTGAAGGCCTCTATCAGTGGTTCCTGCTGTACTGTATGCTCCCTTCCATATCTATTTATTTTGTTCTAACTGGTTCCATTTTTACTGAAATACTACTGCCATCACATGGATATTCAGTTTCTGCCATATTCTCCAGTGGCCCTTCCACCAAGTAAAGTTTCACCTTCATTTACTCTTTGTAGGCCTGAGAACTTCTCTGGTTCTCCTGTAATTTTAACATCAAGTTATCTGTTGACCAGATCTGTAGCTGTGGCCCGCCATTTTTGGACACCTTCCCTAGACCTTGTCTTCTTTTATGAAAACTGGTCTAACCCCAGCGCAGATTCTTTCTAATACAGTTGGTCTGTCCTCTATCATGTCTAATTCAAGGTACCATTTTGAGTCAAGCTACCATCTTGAACTTTACTGGCTCCTGCAGAGGTTCCTAACTTCTCCAGTTCCATCTGTTGTTTTCTGCTGGCTTTCTCCAGACTTTACAGCCTTTTCAGGCTGTGTTTTCCTACTTGATGGGTATATTTTGCTAAGAGATAAATTGTTCCCTGAGCATTTGCAAGTCAATTACTAAGATTATCAAGTGCAAAAAAATAGGAATTTTGGTATTTACTGACATTAATTAAAAAGTGATATAAACTTGTTACCCATGTGCATTAAAGGGAAAAAAAATTATAACTGTTTAACCTTTTGAGATGTTAGATTTTCAATCTGAGATTACAAGTGTTTTAACAGTTGACCTGCTTCCTCAGCAGTAATGGAATTTGTAGATCTTTGAATTCTCAGTGAATGAATATTTCCCCAATTTGCTACCACACCCCCCCGAGATTGCGAGAGAAGCAGACAGGGAGAAAAAGAATTCCAGTTCGCATTGTCACAAATTAATTGATCAAAAAGGCTGTTAAAATATGGTCCCATGTCTATTAAGAGAAATGAAGACCTAGTGGTATTATCACTGGACTGTTAGTCCAGAGACCCAGGTAATGTCCTGGGGACATGGGTTGAAATCCTGGCATAGCAGATGGAATTTGAATTCATTTAAAATCTGGAATGAAAGTCTAATGGTAACTATGAAACTACTCTTGATTGGTGGAAAAATCTACCGAGTTCACTTATATCCTTCAGGGAAGGAAACAACTATCCTTACCTGGTCTGGACTACATATAACAGCAACGTGGTTGACCGTTAACTATTCTCTTTGCAATAAATGCGGAACCTCGGCAGTGACTGTCATCCTGGGAATGAACTTAAAAAATCCAGATTCTCACCCCATTGTCTTTCCTAACTAGTTAAGAGACAACCATCCTTTCATCTCCCAATACATGAAAATATATTATATTTATGAGTTAAACAGAAGATGCTAATTTTTTGATGCAAAATCAGTTGCTTCGTTTCTATGTAATAAGAACAAAAAAAAATAATGCCAGTCCTGATGGTTTTATTCCACATGGATCTCCTGATGCTGAAGATCACTGTAACCATTTTAGGTCTAAGTTTCTTGTTTTATAAACCCTTCTTAGTCGATGGAAGGCAACATATAAAATTCTCTTTGTTATATGCCTTATCAAAGTATGCCTAGTTTCCCTTAAGCTCTTTCTCTCCTACTTTACTATCTTATCAACTTGAAAGATTTGTCGTGCCATTAAGTCTCAAATTCTTTCTCACTACTTCCAAAGAACACCATTGTATTATACAGTCAGCAATATGCAATAGTAGTCCAACTTTCAGTTCATTTTACAGTTTCCAAATAAAAGGTCTCTATGCATGTTTTAATTATACTGTAGTCATTAATTCTGTTGCAGTTTGTACCAGCTAACTAAAATAAATATTTTCCTTTGCAAAACTAACATCCTCCTGCACTGGTTTACTGAAGTTATCTAAATTAAATGAATTCGTTCACTCTTTTATTAGGCCTGCAGAAGTGAACAACCGGAGCAATGGTATTGGATCTGTTGTGACTCAATTGTCCCTAAACTGCACCCTAAATTGATTTGAACTTTTCTGGTTAACAAAGGATAAAGATTACTAATATTAAAAGAATTAGAGAAATCAGCTGCAACATTAATGTAAGATTAACAGCCTGATTGATCTTTTTTGTTATAATGTGTTGAGCACCACAGCTGCCTCCCTACAATCAATCCATAATCATTCTATAAGTACATTTAAGTTGTCATTGGACAAGCATACGGACGAACATGGGATAGTGTAGGTTAGATGGGCTTCAGATTAGTATGACAGGTCGATGCAACATCAAGAGCCGAAGGGCCTGTATTGTGAAGTAATCTTCTATGTTCATTCATCAATACAAATAATATCCTAGAGAATGGATAGGTTATCGAAAGCAGTAAGCTGTCTTGCAGAATGTACAGATCAATTATATGGAATTAAAAGCAAGCACAAATGTTCAGTTTACAGTGGTATGGAGACACGGAAAACATACATATCCTCCCATGGGTAGGGAATACACAGGCAGAAGAGCAATCCATTGGTGCCTCATAGCATCGTTAAGTTGGTGCCAGCTCTGTGCTAATGGCCATAATCATAGCATTTGAAGTAATAAATCCATAGCAATGGCAGAAGAGACCCTTTGCAGAAAAAGAAATCCTGGATGAATCACAAGGGATCTAGCGTATTTACATTTGTTACAAAGCCAACAATGTAGCACCAGAATACAAAAGGAACACACAATCAATAAATGTGTAATACACCTGGAAAAGACACTTACAGACCAAAACAATACACATCTCAGCATTGTGCACAAACCAGAACACCTTACACACCAAAAGTGAAAGCATATTGAAACATTTGTTCTTTGAATGCTTCAGCTCAGTAGCTTGCTTTTCTATATAACCTCTATCATATCGAAAATAATTTTTAAAGTGTCCAAGTACACACTTTAAGCTTTCAGTTATCCACACACCATAAAACACTCAACCCACTGATTGGACTCTCACCAGATTTACGCAACCAATTCACACAATTTACCCTTAATTAATATATCACCTGTTACCTCTTTCCATTAGGTCTCAAACGTTCCTACAGGTCATATTAGGTGATAAGAGATTCCAATTTCCATTCAACTGTAGAATAACTTAGATAGCCCTAATTCAACTACATTCAGAGACAAATTGTTTATTCAGTTATATCAATCAGCAGCTTCTGTGAACATGACAATTATATTGTTCAAAAAAAAAGTAATTTAATAAAATGTCACAGAATCTTTAGTTTTATTAGAGCAGTAATCTAGGTGGCATTTGGTAAAAAAGAAGAAAAAACACCAAGTGGTTTCTTGAAATTATCAGTGTAACAATGCAAAACCTATAATTCTCAAGCAATGATTTAAACTACAAGAATAAGATCATGTGTAGGTTTAGAGATTTTTGATTATTCAAATAAAAAGCTAAACTCCAATTTTAAACCATAAACTCACAATTACTCTGGCTTTATTCTGTCTCTCTACAACATTTGCCAACCTAGGAATGTATAAGAGCAACAGGAAAGAAAACAATATATTTACTGAAAACAGTGTAATTTTACCTATAATTCCAGATATTTAAGTAATTCTATTGCTGTAGTATGCTTTCTTTCCCCAATGCTATGGTGCATAAAACAACAATACATTTGAATCAGCCTGCAACATAATACTGGATTGCAAAACTTAAATATAAAACACTAATTGTGTGCATGTTTACACTGAAAATAATAGATGCACTAAACCTAGTCATCCAGTCTGAGGGTAACTAAAACATCCCCATAGCAATCTTGAATTTTGTTGGGTGAGAAGGGATCACTCAGCAATTGAATGTGTTGTCCAGCCATGCCGAAGGCACTGTCCAAAAGACATCGAGCACGGATCAAAGGTTTTTGGACACTCAATTATGCACTTTTTTTTTTAAAACGTCCGATTAAACACTGCAGTTTTTATTCTGGCTGTTTGTCTTTTGTCTCCAGCCTATCCAAAGACTGGAGAGTGACCCTGGGTACAATGCCGGGGCTGGATTAATTCCTAACACACCACGTGCAGGGAGTGGCCTGCTTCACGACAAACCACCACCACCAGAGTAGGCCTGGCTGAAGCACGGGTTCACCGTCTGCAATTTAAAGATTAAAAGGAAATGAGGGGGTTGCACTCACGATGACAGAGTGTTTCCTAAGGTCTTGCAGACCCGCTAGGTCCATGATGTTGGTGGTGTGCGTGTAGTTTGCCATGGTTTCGAGGCGACGCTAAGCCAGCCCCGGCCCTGTCCTTCACGGTGAGCCACTCAATCCGCCGAGCCACCGACGAACACTCCACAGCCGCTGAACCGTCACACTACCTCCCCTGTGACGACACGCCGCACGCTCCAAACTCACCGAGGCTGCGCAAAGCGGCTTGCGCCTGCGCTGTTTTGCGGGCACTGGCGGGAAATTTAAAATGAGGGGAAAAACCGTCCACGAAGGTTGGTGCGATGTATTGATTAAACAGTAACGCTTTACTCATTCATAAAAGTTCGTCCTTCCTCCATCGCTCCTAATCCATGAGGTGGATTGCCTCCGCCTTGATCTAGCACCGTCCTGAAGCAACCCTTCCACTACCAGAGTGAGGAGGGAATCAGTCCCCTAACTGTTCGAACTGGTCCAGTGTTCAATGTGGCTCCAATCTGTCCACACGCTGAACACCAAATCCTTATGTATCGTGAGAAAGAATATGACCGTGGGAATAGCTTGAGAGGTTCCTTCAAAGAGTTGCTGCCACATCGATGGGTTGAGCTGGTTCCTCTGTGTTCGTTGCACTAATATATATATATTATAGACGTATTTGGATAACTGCATTTGTTATTTTAGATGGCATATCCAATGGGTAGAAATAAATCTCTCAATTTTAAACTTGTATGGCAGTTACAAGTACACTTGACAACTGAAGGGGCAAAGTGCCTTCTATTGTATGATTTAATATCAGGATGTCCTCAGCAATGCTAGCACGTATTTTCTGATTGTAACTTCTATTTTGAAGTTTCAGGATTTTGACAATTTTTGTCTAAATCACTATAATTTAAGACCTGGCGGTAATGGCATTACCTTAGATTTGAAGCCATTGTACTGTTACTGGTGGAATAGGGTTTTGGGAAAGGTTCTGGAGCTGTGATGAGTTGCTGCAGTTCATCCTGGAGGTAGCACACACTAAAACAAAGCCACATTTCTTAGTAACCATGAAAATTTTCATAATTTCAATTAAAACTTGGGAAATGGTAGGCTGTTCTGGAAGGTTAGATCGCATGGAATCCAGGGAGAGATGGAAAAATGGATACAATTGACTTAATGGTAAAAAGCAGAGGATAATACTGGAGGGATGCTTGTCAGACTGGATGCCTGTGACTAGTGATGTGCCTCATGGGTCAGTGCTGGGCCCATTGCTGTTTGTTATCTATATCAATGATTTGGATGAGAATGTAGAAGGCATGATTAATAAGTTAGTAGATGACACAAAAACAAGCGGTATTGTGGACAGTGAGCAAAGATCTTGATCAGATGGGGAAGTCGGCTGAGAAATGGCAAAGAAATTTAATATAGATAAGTGTGAAGTGTTGCATTTTGAAAAGTCAAATCAAGGTAAGAATTTCTTGGTAAATAGTAAGGCCTGCAGTTGTACAGGAAGTTGATGAGGCCGCACTTGGAGTATTGTGTTCTGTTTTGGTCACGTTGCTAAAGGAAGGATGTTATTAATTGGCAAGAGTGTAGAAAAAATTTACATGGATGTTGCCAGGACTCAAAGGACTGAGTTATAGGGAGAGGTTGGACAAGCTAGGACTTTTTTTCTTTAGAGCGTAGGAGACTGAGGAAAGATCTTATACAAACGTATAAGATCATGAAAGGCATGGATAGGGAGAATGCGCTCAGGAATCAAGGAGCAGAGAGTTAAATGTAAGAAGGGAATGAATAAATGGGAATCTGAGAGGCAACTTTTTTTACACACAGGGTGATATACATATGGAATGAGCTGCCAGCAGAGGTGATTGAGGTGGGTATATTAACCACATTTAAAAAGACATTTGGACAAATACATGGAAAGTTTTAGAAGGATATGGGCTAAATGCATGAAAATGGGGTTAGCGTGAATGGTCATTTTGGTCAGCATGGACTAATTTGGGCTGAAGGGGCTGTCTCCTTGTTGTAGGTCTTTGAATCTAAACATAACTGGAAGCAAACACCCTGTTATCAAGGGACTATGCCAGGGTACCATTCCCAGAATTGAGAAATAGTTACACGAGGTAAAAGGAGTGTTAGAGGTGAATATTTATGGTTAAACTGCTGAATATGCAAAGCCTTCTTCCATCCACAAAACATAAGTCTGAAAATGATTCTTTTCTTTCCCAAGTGCCTTTTACAATCTCACCACATTCCAAAGTGCTGTGCAAACAATTAAGTACTTCTGTAGAGTAATTACAATTTGTAATGTAGGAATTTGGAATTAACAAACAGTAAATTTGATCAGCAGTTCATCCACTAGACTCTGCCACATGTGGTGAGAGTTGTGCTTTCAGGTTTGGGCAGATCAAGTTTTCGATTTATGTGGTCTGTAAAGCATTGGAGTCACCTCAACATGGTCCTCACCAAGTCTTTTAATTCTTTCTCAAATTAACCACTTCTGTCCTGGTTAATTGCAACCCAGAAACTCCCATTAGTCAATAGGGATGTTTGAAATCATCAGAGGTATCCCTAAATTCGAAAGTGTTATAAACACGAGTTTTACAGGATTGTTATATTTTGTGACTGTGGTTTTTAGGGTGTAATGAGGAAGATAATGTCACCTGTTCCAAAGTCTACTTAACACAAAGCCTGGGTGGTTTGATTGTTAGAGAGGAGAAAGTGAGGACTGCAGATGCTGGAGATCAGAGCTGAAAATGTGTTGCTGGAAAAGCGCAGCAGGTCAGGCAGCATCCAGGGAACAGGAGAATCGACGTTTCGGGCATAAGCCCTTCTTCAGGAATGAGGAAAGTTTGTCCAGCAGGCTAAGATAAAAGGTAGGGAGGAGGGACTTGGGGGAGGGGCGTCAGAAATGTGATAGGTGGAAAGGGGCCAAGGTGAGGGTGATAGGTCAGACTGGG
>NC_057736.1:14794183-14893088 GCF_004010195.1 Chiloscyllium plagiosum
TGTGCGTTTTTGGAACTGGTCCTCTTGGGAGCAGATGCGGCGGAGTCGAAGGAATTGGGAGAATGGGATGGCGTTTTTACAGGGGGCAGGATGGGAGGAGGTGTAGTCCAGGTAGCTGTGGGAGTCGGTCGGTTTGTAGTAGATGTCCGTGTTGATTCGGTCGTCTGAGATAGAAATAGAAAGGTCGAGGAAGGGGAGGGAGGAATCTGAGACTGTCCAGGTGAATTTGAGGTCGGGGTGGAAGGTGTTGGTGAAGTGGATGAACTGTTCAACCTCCTCGTGGGAGCACGAGGCCACGCTCCCACGAGGAGGTTGTTAGAGATTAAGGGAGAGCCAGATTGTTGTTCTATGAAGAAGAGACTTGGTGTTTACTTTTAGAGATGCAGGCAGCAGCATGTGTACGAACAGCATTGAGGCAGAGAGTGTCCAAAATTCCAGAAAAGTGTTGAAAATATTGGACAGCAAACAGTTAATTGACTTTTAGGTGGGAAGGATTTCTAAGATAACCCTGAAAACTGATCTGGGGGGGGGGCGGGGAGAGAGAGAGAGAGACCTCCAAATTTCAATAGTTCTGCGTCAGAATATAGGTGGAAGATCATGCTTGGTTTGAGAAGACCGAACTAATAAGAATTTAAAACAATGCTGGCGGTTTTTATTAGTTTGTTCTTCAGGATCTCTGAGAAAGATGGTTCTGGGGTTACTAGTTACTAGTGTCTGAGATAAAGAACAGAAGTTAACACTTAGTAGCTAATAATTACTTTGGATTGATTTCAGGAGTACTGAATACCTACTTGAAGGGCTATGTAACATTTGCTGTGAGAAGCTTTTGTGGCATGTTGGCAGTGTCCTTAGCTCTGGGCCAGGAGGTCTGTTCAAGGCCCAACTAGTCACAGCATCTCTGAACAGATTAATTAGAAAATATCTAACATTTAGCTGTGAAGTGTTTTTTTTTCTCAATTGGATTAAAAATTAGGCATATTTCACTTATGGTTTAAAGTAAAAGTCCTAAGAACCCTTTGCCTCAGAGAGCTATTCAGGCTGTTTCATATAGTCAAAGCTGAAATAGACAGATTTTTAATCTGAGGGGGAATCAAGGGTTATGGGGAGAAGGAAGGAAACTGGAGTTGGGAATTATCAGATTGGCTTTGATTTTATTGAATGGTAGAGCAGACTTGACAGCGGAATAGCCTACTTCTGCTCCTATGTCTTGCATTTTTACTGACCAAAGGTAGCGTTTACTTAAGTGAATGTGTAATGTTACAGGAAAAGTCCTAAGATATGAGATCTTGTTGCTTTATCTTTACAGTTATTAATTGGAAATTGAGTGTTTATTAAAAATCTTAATAGTCTTTATGGGGATCTTAACACGAGCATCATTCTAAATCTGTAGAGTTAACTGGTGGAACTTGTGGGATTTTTTCAACTCAAGTTTACTGTATCATAGGTGTACAACTTGATAATCTGTGTGTAAATTTAAATGAATGCATCACAAGACTTCTATATTTCAGAAAACACTTGCTCTATATTTGTTCACTTTGACCTGTGAATTAAAGACAACCAATTGATGACTAAGATGCTTCTTAGGGTTAATATTTTACCTATGATTACAGATTTGAAATGGGCACTGATTTGACAAATTACAGACAAATTAAAAGCAAAGTACTACAAATACTGAAATTTTTAAAGAAGTGCTGGAGAAATTCAAGAGAAACATTTCAAATGTTTCAAGTATAATTTATTTCATTCTGAAGAAGAATTATATTGGACTTCAAACGCTAACCCTGTTTTTCTGCTCAGATGCTGCCGACCTGGCGAGTTTCTCCAGCGCTTTTTTTTACAGAAAATTGAATTGATTACAGATTTAATAGTTTGAGAAAATAAAGAAAACTGACTTTGTTTTACTTTAGCAACGAATGCTTCACTAGTAGATTGTACCAGAATTCTTAAATAGATTATTAAATTTGATCGTACAATCATCCCAAGTGGCCAGCTGCTGTGGTTTATTTTTTGATTTTCACAATGATCAATCAGGCTCTCTCCTTAAGATCTCAATCTTTCCAATAGTCTCTTACCCCTCCAATAAAGATCTGACATATTTAACATTTTATATTCTTTTGCACAAAATGCTTAGTTTGATATTGACCAAAAAATAAATTTTTAAAAATACAAACCCATTCTTTAAATCAGGATTTGAATCCATTTTTCTTTTACTTTCTCCAGTATTTTTCCACTGAAGCTCCTTGTAGAATCATAGAATTTCCAGTGTGGAAGCATGCCATTTAGCCCATTATGTCTATACTGACACTCCAAAGAATATCTCACACAGACACAGCCCCTTACCTATTCCTGTAACCCTGCATTTGCCATGGCAAATCCACCAAGCCTACATACACTGGACACTATGGGCAATTTAGCATGGCCAGTCCACCTAACCAACAGAGAGTAACAAAAAAAAGGAGGGAGAAGATTAAATATGAGGGTAAGTTAGCCAGTATGATAAAGGAAGACTGTAATAGTTTCTTTAGATAAATAAAGGGCAAAAGTGGCCTCATTGGACCGCTGGAAAATGATGCTGGAGAGAATAGTAAAGGGGAACAAGGAAATGGCTGATGATCTGAATAATTACTTTGCATCAGTCTTTTTGTTTTTTTTGTAAATATATGTATTAGCATGAAAAAAATTTTGACTTGTTTGAGGAGGAGGTTATGATGTCTTTTGAGCTGTTGAGCCGCAAATATGGGCTGCCCAGCAGAGATCTTTTTTTTTTGCAGTTAGAGATTTCATCCAGAAGACGACTATGCTTCTCACTGAGCCCTATAAGCCCAATACAGAGAGGTTGTTGCTAGGTTCCACAAGCATGCTCTCGGTTAATGCCCTCTATCGCCTGCTGGTGGCAAGGCCTGGCAGCATATCAACCGGTTATGTGACGTCTGGGAGCAGTGTTTATTGGAGCACTGCGGCGGGAGAGATAGGGAGGGTATTGAGGACAGAAGTTAAAGTAGACCCGATATCTCTCTTTGGTTTACAGAAGGAACTATCTTTCGACGGGCATGGGAAGAAGCTACTTAATATTCTTACTTACTGCGCACAGACAAATGTTCTGAAGAATTGGGTGTCTGAGAACCCACCGGACTTGCTGGGATGGCAGAAATTAATTATGGAGCACATTCCCTTGGATTGTTTTACAAACCCATGGTGCACCACACACAGACCATTTTTATAAGACATGACAGCCCTTTTTGAGTTGTTTGGATACAGATTTGTCTGCTATCTTAACTCAGACTTTTGTTTAAACAGGATGGTTAAGTTTGCTGAGCCCTGGGCTCTGGAGGGGGGATTGCTGAGTTAATACAGCTATCTATACACAATGCTCTTGTTTGGGAGCTTTGTGCTGAGCATTGCTATTTTGTGTTTTTGTGTGTTGTTTTGGGATTTTTTTGTTTTATTAGTCACTTACTTATTTATTGGTGCTGTTTTGCACAGTTAGGTTTTGTTTTGTAATATAGGGTAGGTTAGTAGTTAGTTGGCAGTAGTTGTATTGTAATTTTCATTTTTCTTTATTTTACTGGGATTTATTATATTTTCATAACTTTATAAGTCTCCCAAACTGGAAACTTCTCTTGCTGCCCATAGTTTGAATCCTGAGTTCATCATCCCTCGTCGGAACCCCGGCATACCAACTATAGGCAGGAGTGGCAAAGTTTTGGATAAGCAACCTTCATTCTGACGCATCACCATCCATGCCTTGACTGTAGTAATAACTATGGGGTTCCGGCAGAGGTCCATAACCGTCCTCATCTTATCCATGAACAACATGTTAATAAGAGGGCACTTTGCCTGGGAGGCCTTGATATCCAGCCATCCAGGTAACCTGGATCGTTACCTGCCCAATCGGAGACGAAGGACAACAGGAAACTCAATTGACACCTCCTGATGTCTGGAAAATCAACTCCTTGCCATCCTTGAGGCAACTGCAATTTAGCATGTTTGATGAGGGGCTACCCACCATGCCAGATAAAGGAATTAAACCAACCTGTAAGTTTCTACGGGGTTGACCTGGGCAACATTGTAGGAAGCATGCACATGGGATAAAGCAGACGAGGAAGGACATTCATCTTAATGAGGGCTATTCGGCCCAACCGTGAAATTGGAAGAGCCTCCCATCTCTGGAGATCCCACCTGATATTGTTGAACAAGTGACCAAAGTTAGTCCAAAATAACCGATCAAACATGGGGGCATCGGAACTCCACCTGTGACCACTTAAAAGGAACCTAGAGACACCTTCAATCTCTGGCACTTCCTTGAGGTTCCCCAAAGGCATAGTCTCAGATTTTGCAAAGTTGTTCTTATATTCTGAAAAAGCCCCAAATGAATTAATACATTGTATCAGATGGTGTACAGAGGTTGTCAGATTCGATAAAAATGGCAGGTCATCATCCACATACAGTGTAATCTTGTGTACCCTAGACCTGACTGCGGAGTGGTTATGTGGACGTTCTGACGAATGGCCTCTGCCAGCGGCTCTATCACCAACGTAACAACAATGGTGAAAGGGGGCAACCTTGATGCCCCCTTACCAATCCTAGAGTTCCGAGACTTCACCCTGTTAGTGATGACCATGGCCAGAGGGTGCCAATATAAAACCTTCACCCACCTAGCGAAGACCCCACCCAACCAAAACTGCTTTAAGACAAAAAAGAGATACGGCCAAAGTTTGTGAGAAGATTTGTAGCTCGGGTGCTCGTTGTTGTGGTTCTGTTTGCCGAGCTGGGAATTTGTGTTGCAGACGTTTCGTCCCCTGTCTAGGTGACATCCTCAGTGCTTGGGAGCCTCCTGTGAAGCACTTCTGTGATCTTTCCTCCGGCATTTGTAGTGGTTTGAATCTGCCACTTCCGGTTGTCAGTTCCAGCTGTCCGTTGCAGTGGTCGGTATATTAGGTCCAGGTCGATGTGCTTATTGATTGAATCTGTGGATAAGTGCCATGCTTCTAGGAATTCCCTAGTTTTGCTCATGCTGGGTATCGGGTCCTTCGTTCTGGTGAGTTGTTGTCTGAGAGTGGCTGTTGGTTTGTGTGCTGTTATGAGTCCTAGTGGTCGCAGTAGTCTGGCTGTCAGTTCGGAAATGCTCTTGATGTATGGTAGTGTGGCTAGTCCTTTGGGTTGCAGCATGTCCTCGTTCCGTTGTCTTTCCCTTAGGCATCTGTTGATGAAATTGTGCGGGTATCCGTTTTTGGCGAATACATTGTGTGGGTGTTCTTCTTCCTCTTTTTGCGGTTCTGGTGTACTGCAATGTGTTGTGGCCCTTTTGAATAGTGTCTTGATGCAACTTCTATTGTGTGTGTTGAGGTGGCTGCTTTCGTAGTTCAGGACTTGGTCTGTGTGTGGCTTTCCTGTATACCTTTGTGGTGAATTCTCGACAAGCCAAACAGAGAACAGCCAGGGAATTCCTAGAGGCATGGCACTCATCCACAGATTCAATCAATAAGCACATCGACCTGGACCCGATATACCAACCACTGCAACAGACAGCTGGAACTGACAACTGGAAGCGGCAGATTCAAACCACTACAAATGCCGGAGGAAAGATCACAGAAGTGCTTCACAGGAGGCTCCCAAGCACTGAGGATGTCACCTAGACAGGGGACGAAACCTCTGCAACACAAATTCCCAGCTCGGCAAACAGAACCACAACAGAGATATGGCCATTCCACTTGGTCAAATGCTTTCTCTGCATCCAAGGAAAACGCCAACCCCTGAATCGAATTTTGCTGACATACTTGGACAATATTCAGCAACCTTCTAATATTATTAGAAGACCTATGGCCCCATTATAAAACCTGTCTGGTTCTCTTTAACATTATGGGGCAACACCTTCTCCAATCTCAGTGCCAAGATCTTAGACAGAATCTTGAAATCTGAATTTAATAGAGAGATGGGCTTGTATGAGGCACAATCCTCAGGAACCTTCCCCTTCTTGAGAATGACGGAAATATTAGCTTCTCTCAAAGATGGTGGTATGCATTCATGCATATAGGAGTGATTGTACATCTCCAACATCAGCCTTGACAGAATCCCTATAAACTCCTTATAAAAATCACCTGGGAGACTATCAGGGCCAGGTGCTTTGCCACTCTGAAGTAGCTTAGCTGCCTCTTGTATTTCCTGAACTGTCAAGGGGGCATTAAGGAGAGAGCTTGTTGCAAGATTACTCCTGGGAGGTCCAGGTTCTTTAAATAGAGGCTTCCATTTTAGCTCTTCGGTCCTCTCAACCTTCAGACCGATACAATTCAGAGTAAAAACTCTGAAAAGCCTCATTAATCCTTTTGGCATCATATGGAAGGACCCCAACGCTATCTCTAATTGCAGTATTGGATTGGGGAGCACGCTTTTTTGTAGTCAGATACACGAAATACATCTCTGGCCTATACCCATACTCGAATAGCCTTGAATAGTCGAGCTAAAGCAAATTCTTTCTTTGTGGTTTGTGTAAATGTTAACATTCAAGGCAGCTCGGAGGGCCGTGATCCGCTGTAGCTTAGTCACTGAAGGCCGCGCAAAAGCTGTCGCCTCAGCAGCTTTCAACTGCGTCTCAAGTAGACGCTGCTGTTTCCCCTTCTATTTGGCTAGCTAGAAAATAGCTAATCCCCTAGCAAAGCCCTTAGCAGTCTCCCTTAGCATAGACAGACTTTTAGCCGTGCCGGAGTTGATAGTCAAGGACTCCTGAAACTCCTTCAAAACGTATTCCACAAATTTGGATTCCTTAAGGTGAAAAGGATCTAGACACCACTGCTGGAAACTACCCCTTCACTCTTGGCCTTAATCTCCAAATATACCACCGCGTGATCAGAGATGGCTATTTTCCCAATTTTACAACCCATAATTTAATCCAGAAGGGTCGAAGGAGCCAGAAAAAGCCCAATCCTTGTGTGACATTTACGTGGGTTTGAAAAAAAGGTGAAGCCCCTGCCAGTAGGGTGAAGACATCTCCAAATATCCACCAGTCCCAACTCCTTGCATAAGTCAACCACCTGCTTGGCCTGTGAAGATATAATTGGGTGCCCACTAGGCATCCTGTCCACTGTCGGATCCAAAAGGCAATTAAAATCCCCCTCTATAATAATATGCCATGTTGCAAAGGCACTCAACTTAGAAATGGCATTAACCAAATATTTGAGGGGATGCACCAGAGGACAATTGACATTTAAAATACCATATTCCTCCCCATGTATCCAGGCCTTAAGTATCACAAACTGCCCTTGCTCATCTTTCACCTGCTCCAATAATGTGAACGAAAGATTTTTCTGGATAAGTACTGCCACTCCTCTACTTTTAGGAGTAAAGGACAAAAAGAATACCCAGTCATTGTAGCTTCAAGTGTTCTCACCATCAAGACGGGTTTCCTGCAATAGAGCGATATCAACCCTTTCCTTCTTAAGGCGAGAAAGCACTTTTTCCCTTTTTAACAGGTGAATTACTTCCCTTGATGTTCCACGTGCACCATTTAACAAGACACTTAGCCATATCCCCTTTCAGAGATCCTTGAACTGCCAAGAGGGAGAACCCTGTATACAATGCGCTGAGCACAAGTAAAGAGTTGCTGAATTATGTATACAAAAACTACTCTATCATAACTATGAACAACTATTGCTACCAAAAAACTACAAAGAAAACCAACAATAAAATCTTGAATGGGAGACTCTCTCCCCTGGCCATAGAGGGCACTCGACCTACCCATCCCCTTCTCACGGCTCCTTCAAACCCAGACTGTGCCCCGGCCTTAAGCAAAAAAAAACTAAACAAGGAGATGATCCTTAAGTCAACAAAAAAAGTTGTCCGCCCCCAGTTCCATGTCACTCCTACTTGTGACTAAAAAAACAAAAAAGGGAAACAACAGAGAACACCCACAAAATTTCCCATAATAAAATCCAGTTATAAAAATATAATAGAACAGCATATTCCAAGATTCTTTTTTAAATTAGGGAAAGCGGAAGAAAGAAAGTGAAAACATAGGGAAAGAAGGAAAAGGGGATGAACATTAACCGTATTCTTCAGACCAGTTGGTATATTTTAAAGTGTAACAAAGTTCTTAGCTTTATCCGCTGAGTCAAATGTATAAACTGAGTGGCTGAAACGGAGCACTGCAGGTTACCTCATGGAGTATAAGATGCCCACATTTCTCAGCCTCTTTTTAACTTCATCGAAGGACTTCCTCTTTTGAATTACAGCTGCTGAGAAATTTTGGAAAAACATGATTTTTGAATTGCAACATTTAAGAGGCATTTGGACAGGAAGGGTTTGTGAATAGGAAGGGTTTGGAGGGATATGGGCCGGGTGCTGGCAGGTGGGACTAGATTGGGTTGGGATATCTGGTTGGCATGGACGGGTTGGACTGAAGGGTCTGTTTCCATGCTGTACATCTCTATGACTCTATGACCCCTTGTGCAGCAGTGCTTGCGGGTCTCTTCTCAGTGATCTGGAGCTTCTATTACTTTTTGCTTGTCCTTGTATGTGTGGAAGAGCACTAAGACCATTCGGGGACGCTGTACGAGCCCAGATCTGTGCACTGCGATCTGATAGGCCCTTTCAATCTGCAGCCAGCTGGACTTGGCTCGAAGGTCCAGGAACTGCGGCAGCCAGTTTTCAAAGAAGCTGACTGGCTGCCCACCTTCTTCATCCTCCGGGAGCTTGACAATCCGAAGATTCGTCCTCTGACCTCGATTTTCAAGGCCTGGTCTCATAAGGCCGCACCTCCCTTTTCAGTACCTGGATCCGACCGGATGAGGGTTCGATCACTGCTTCCGAAGCTGTGGTTCAACCCTCCTCCTCCTCCTCCATCCACTCCCCAAGGCCCTGGAGCTCCCGTTCGTGCTTTTGCAGCATGGACCTGATGCGTTGGACCTGAGCACGGATCTCCTCAATCGCAGCCCCAACCTTCGAGGTAAGTCTCACCATTGCCACTGCCAATTCCTGTGAGTCTGTCAGGTCCCCGGGGGTTCGGGAGAAGCTGCTGCTGCAGCCTATGGTGTGCCCGGTGGTGCAGGGGAGTGTCCTCCCTGCTGCTGTTTGCTCGCTCCTTTTTCCTTTTGGGATCCTTCCGTCTCCCAAATGCTAACAAATATGTGTTCTGTAAGGTTTTAAACCCATACTTCCTCCACATAAGTTGGCCAGGGATGGCGAAAAACACCAATATGCCTTGGTTGTTAGGCAGAGTCGTCCACAGCAGTTCTACAGAATCGCCGCCACCTTGCTGAGTCATCGCGTCAGTCTTCACGGTGGAAGACACAAGTAATATCTCAAAAGTTCAACAGAGTGAGGAGGCAGAGCTGAGTATGGTGGTCATCACAAAGGAGGTGCTAGAAAAACTGAATGGCCTAAAGGTGGATAAATCACCTAAACCAGAAGGACTACACCCCAGGGTTCTAAGGGAGATAGTCGAAGAGATAGTGGAGGCATTAGAGGTGATCTTTCAGGAATCGCGAGAGTCAGGGAGGGTCCCAGTGGACTGGAAAATTGATAATGTGACACTTCTGTTTAAAAAGGGAGTAAGGCAAAAGACAGAAAATTACAGACCGATTAGCCAAACTCGGTTGTGGTTAAGATCCTGGAATCCATTGTGAAGGATGAGATTTCTGAATACCTGGAAGTGTACGGTAAAATAGGGCAAAGTCAGCATGGTTTCATCAAGAGGAGGTCATGCCTGACAAATCTGCTGGAATTCTTTGAGGAAGTAATGAGCAGGTTAGACCAAGAAGAACCAATGGATCTATCTATCTGGACTTCGTGAAGGCCTTTGACAAGGTGCCACACAGGAGGCTACTGAGTAAGATAAGGACACATGGTGTTAGAGATAAGGTGCGAGCATAGATAGAAGCCTGACTGTCTGGCAGAAGGCAGAGAGTAGGAATAAAAGGGTCTTTCTCAGAATGGTAGCCGGTGACAAGTGATGTACTGCAAGGTTCAGTTTTGGGACCACAACTTTTCACTTTATACATTAACAATCTAGATGAAGGAACCATAGGCATTCTGGCTAAGTTCTCAGATGATACAAAGATAGGTAGAGGGACAGGTTGCATTGAGGAAGTGGGGAGGCTACAGAGGATTTAGGCAGGTTAGGACAGTGGGCAAAGGAGTGGCAGATGGAGTAAAACATGGTAAAATGTGAGGCCATTCACTTTGTTAGGAAGAATAGAGGCATAGACTATTTTCTAAATGAGGAGAAAATTCAGAAGTCTGAAGTGCAAAGAGACTTGTAAGTTCTAGTCCAGGATTCTCTCACGGTAAACTTGCAGATTGAATCAGTAGGCAAATGCAATGAAGGAATTCATTTTGAGAGTACTTCAATATAAAAGCAGGGTTTGTGCTTCTGAGGGTCGATAAGGCTCTGGCCAGGCCACATTTAGAGTATTGTGTGCAGGAAGGATGTACTGACCCTGGAGCATGTTCAGAGGAGATTCACGAGAATGGTCACAGAAATGTGACACCTTTATTTAAGAAGGGAATAAAGCAAAAGACAGAAAATTACAGACCAATTCGCTTAACTCAGTCATGGGTAAGCTTAATATAT
Organism: Chiloscyllium plagiosum; assembly: GCF_004010195.1. Lineage (NCBI taxonomy): Eukaryota > Metazoa > Chordata > Chondrichthyes > Orectolobiformes > Hemiscylliidae > Chiloscyllium > Chiloscyllium plagiosum. Next base: position 14,804,748 of record NC_057736.1, read on the forward strand.
GAGGAATGTTTGAGGATTCTGGGTCCAGATGGAGACTCTGGGTCTAGACTCTTGATGGAGTTTAGAAGGATGAGGGGAGATCTAATTGAAACTTACAGAATACTACTGGACAGAGTGGATGCTGGGAAGATTAGCAGGAGAGGCTAGGACCCGAGGGCACAGCCTTAGAGTAAAGGGAAGACCTTTTAGAATGGAAATAAGGAGAAACTTCTTCAGCCAGAGAATGGTAAATCTATGTAATTTATAGCCACAGAAGGCTGTGGAGGTCAAGTCACTGAGTGTATTTAAGACTGAGATGGATAGGTTCTTGATTGTCAAGGGGATCAAAGGTTACGGGGAGAAAGCGGGAGAATGGGATTGAGAAATTTATCAGTCGTGATTGAATGGCAGAGAGGACACAATGGGCTGAATGGCCTAACTTCAGCTCCTATGTCTTATGAATATCTTTGGACTGTGGGAGGAAACCCACAAAACACAGGGAGAATGTGCAAACTCCATACAGTCAACCAAGGCTGAAATCGAACCCAGGTCCCTGGTGTTGTGAAGCAGCAGTGCTAACCACTGAGCCACTGTACCACTCAGTTTTCTAGAAAAAGATGTTGATGTTGATGTTATTGGAACACTATACTTCACATTTAATCCAAAGTTTAGTCTTCAAAAGCTAAAATATTCATAACTCTCAGGTCTGCATTATTTCTGTTGTTTATTTTGATAGCATTGGTTTTCATTTGGCTTTGCAAGTTAAAATTTTAATAAAACTAATGAAGAATTTCTTCTTCGTTAATTTCCCAAGACATGTTGGTTGAATGTTATGCACAAAATTGTCAAAAGGTTTTTGTCCTACAATGTACATACTGCATTGCACACTCCAGTGTTCAATCCAGAGACCGAACACTCAATCCCCTTAAGGTTGAGAACCAGAAGGAAACAAGGTAGGCTATTTTTAAAATATTTTCAGGTTTATTAAAGTAAAATAAACACTGCATAAAGTTAAATTATTTTCCGGTAGCAACTATTTTGTATTATCAAATCACTCAAAGTCAATAGATTAACATTTCTGAGTAATATAGATGAGGAACATTCATTGACTATTACCATTTGTCCTGAAAAGATGGCTAACTGTTTTGCTTTGGAGGGTATTGAGAGTCAACCCATAGTATGAGCATCTGGGCTAATGACAGAAAGATCCCTTCTCTGAATGTTATTTGTGAACGCAATTCAATGTCCGATTTACTGAGGTCAACTTCATAACTGCCATGTCATGTTTTGAACATTTAAGTTCTGGATATCTTGACCATTATAATATTTTGTTTTGTATAGTGTATCTAACTGTAATCAGGAGTTAGCCAGTCACTAATCTCCAAAGTATTCTCCAATCCTTTTTATGATTTGACACATACTCAAGACTGATTCACAGCCAGACTCATGCAGGAAAGCAGCAAGAGACTACTGCTGCCCATGAAACTGTACGTAATAGGATTACCTGGGATATGTGGCACAGAAACAGGCAATTTGGCCCAACCAGTCTATGCCATCGTCATGCTCAATTTTTGCCATCCATTTTCCATTATCTAAAATCTATCATAGTAAGCAGTATTCCCTTCTCCTTTATATGCTTTTCTAGTGACCCCTTAAATACTATACTATTCTTTTCAATCGTGGTGGAAAAATCCACACTCTAAGTTTCATCAGCATTATTTTTGAATTTCTTAGTGACTACCTTGTATTCAATTATGCTCTTCCTGCTAAGGGGAAACATTCCCTTTGTAAAAATGCTATCTAAAACTTGGTGTAATTTAAAAAAATTTAAAGAACCTCTGTTAGGTCACCAAAAAGGTGGACAGCACTTATACATATATATGCACAATGATCCAAGTTCAGGGAGTTCTCAAAGTACAGAGGCAACAATGGACAAAACATTATAGTATCAAAAAGTAAAGAATGCTTTGAAATCAGTGAATACAGGAAAGGTTCCAGGTGTACATGAAGCAACAACAGAACTTCGAAAAGCCTCCAGAGAAACAGAATTAGAAGCGATAACAGAAATTACAGGAGTTTAGAAAAGGGATCAAGTATGCATACCAAAAAGACAAAGTGATAGTACAACGGAATACATTAGAAAAAGTAGAGTGGAGATTGAAGTAAACAGTGTCATTCTGTAACAAGTAGATAAGTTTGTCTCTTTAGGACAAATAATAACTGAAGATGGCAGTATATGTTGAATTAGAGATCACCAAAGTGATTGCAAGGATGTGTTAACAGGAAAGCTCAAGATATACTGTATCCACTCTTCTATCTGCCTCAGAAACATGGACAATCATATAAAGATTTGTTGAAGAACATGGAGGCCCTTGAAATATGGATGCCAGGATGAACGCTAAAAATTCCACAGTCAGACCAAAAACAAATGAGATGTATGAAATTGAAAGAGCAAAGAAAACTCTTAGGAATGACATCCAGACAAGAAAATGTCAGTATTTCAGCTATATATTTAGAACTGAAACAATCTCCTCCAGAAGGCAAAGTGTAGAAGGCAGCAGAAATGATAGATGTCAGAGTGATTGCTGACAAGCTGCAATAGATGAGCGAAGCTAGCACAGAGTAAGTGAGGCATACCATGATAGATCTCCTGACAGGAGTAGTTACAAACAGCAGCAACAGAATTAGGTCACTGCTCACCTTTTTTTTGAGACAATAGACGCAGCTTATTAATCCTTTCTCTATATGTAAACTCACCAATTTGTTTCCTTGTTTATCTATTCCACACCTTCTCCAATGCCTCTACACCCTTTTTATCAGAGTGAATTGTTTCTTTATGGAATGAGGAAGGAGAGAGAATAAGAAGTTGCAGAATTAAACAGGAATGGCACCAAACAGAATATCTTCAGCATAAAGTTTAGGAGAATTTAAAGGTTCAAAGCAATTTTTTAAAGAGTAGAGTAGTGAAGCATAGTCTTTAGAGGCAAATATTTTCTGACAAGTGTGGGAAATGCCTAGCTACATGAATCTTCTTAGCAGGGAAGAAAATACAATATTTGACAACCGTTCTCTTATGTTAGCTGGTCTCACCTGGTTTAGTTTCAAGTATGCTACTATTGGACTCAGTATCAAGGATAGAATCACAACAGTGTGGAAGCAGGTTATTCAACTCATTGAGTCTATTGACCCTCTGAAGAGCACCCCACCCTATCCTCATAACCCTACATTTCACTGCTAAACCATCTAGCCTGCACATCCCTGGACACTATGGGCAATTTAGCATAGCCAATCCACCCAACCTGCACATCGTTGGACTGGAACGGAACTGAAGTATCTGAAACCCATGCAGATACTGGGAGAATGTGCAAACTCCACACAAACAGTCACCTGAGACTGGAATTGAATCCAGGTCCCTACATTGTGAGGCAGCAGTGCTAGCCACTGAGCCACTGTGCCACCCTTAGTTAGCAATAAGATAAAAGGACAGGAAAATCAGGCACAGCATCCTTTTCTAATCACAATCCAGCAGATTGCACTGAAACTGCATGTGAATATCAAGTGAATACAGAGGAACCTCAATTATCCGAAGGACACAAGTAGGGAATATTTCGTTCGGTTAATTGAATTCCAGATAATTGAATGCTGGATTATATAGTTTAGCCAAGCATTGGGACATTGCGATCTTGCCGGATAATTAGATATGCCAGATAATGGAGGTTCCTCTGTATAGGGTCATGCTTAATAAGGATATTTTCAGTGAAATAGTCGACTGCACTCTTAAGAGACCCAGGAACATTTGTACTGGGAGCTTGCCAAATTTGTTCATCAGGGCAATGACTTCTGAATAAGTAATGCTTAGCTCCATACTCATACATGGGTTTCATTTCTCTCATTTCTTATTGATCTGAAGGCTGCCACAGTTCAGCTCTTGAGCTGTTAGATGATTTGGGGCAGTTTGGATTCCTGTCTGTGCTGGATTCGAGTTGGCAATTCAACTCTTCTATGTAACTGTCTTCTCCAATTCCCAATTGTACAGATGCACCATCTCCTTTTCTGTTCCCCAATTCCACATCAGACATGGATGTTGAGATTTCTGCTGATATTGGTTCCATATCGAAACAAGACAAAGGATTTCCTGAGGCGCTCATTCCCATTTCTGTCATAATTGCTCCTGGTTCAGGAGCTGACTGCTTGGCCCTCTCTTTCCATCCTTCAGTTGCAAGCTGCTCAACCTTTCGGATGTCTGTCAGTAGCTCCTGATTTTCCTCTTTCCATATTCGGAACTTTTCCGCTGTTAAATTCGGATCCTGCAGGATCTTATTAATGGCTTGTAAATCTACCATCTTTGCCTGAAAGTATCCAAACAATAAGAGTTAGTGATTGCTATAACAAATTTCAATATCACAATGCAGACAAACCACAAAATTGTATTATTCTAATCACATGCCTTCAGTGTGCTCTGCAGTGTTCTCAGATAATGTGCTTTCTCATTGATGATGGGATTCTTGTTTCGTCTGATAAATGACCAATGATAATCTTTCCGAAAGGGCTGCTCCTTGCCGATCAGTGACACACCTTCCCGCTGCAAGACTCTTATTAATGTCTCCAGTTCATCATTTGAACTTTGACCAGGTTCTAAAAACAGATGGGCAGAAACATCAGTAAGCTCCCATAGCAAACACTGAAAAATCTTCTGTTTCCTAACAGTTGTATAGACAGGAAAGACAAGGTCCTTGAAATGCTTTTGGGGCTTTTATTTAAAATAAACCACTTTATCAAAATTGATCCCTATGAATGGACTACCATATTCCTGGAAAACCCAAATATGTTATTAACATGAGATCAATAACTGACTTATGGCTGCCTTGAATGAATTCAAAATGAGCAAAATTCCAATAAGTTGATCAGTCACTATTAGAAGAAACTAAACCTTAATTAGTCATGTGGAATATTTTTTAAGTGTGAACTACAAAATTGAAAGTAGCAGAAATTAGTGATCTTGGGGAGACAGACATCTATTGGTAAATTCAGTGCAAAGCTTCCACTGAAGCTGCTCTGGAATTGATCCACACTCAACAAGCAGTAGTCCTGTCAAAATTGTCCTTGTCCTGGTAAATAGATTTTTCCCACATCCCCCAATGTGCTAATATTGGGGTCCACTTCAATAGGTGGTGACCATTTACATGAACCTCACCTAAGCTTATTTCCCATCTGTACATGTAAACAATGAATGCTAGGAAATGATTTAACAATACTCGGACAGCAATAACAGCTCAATGCAATCCTCTCTTTGTGCAGAGCAGCAGGTCATAGGAAAAGGAAGGGTTGTGGATAGATAATGGTGTTGGTGGGGGCATAAGGTGGTTCCAGGGACAATAAACAGGAAACAAAAAAGGATAAATTTTGCTTGGGTCCTGGCTCCGTTTAGATCAATAAGAGTGGAATCAAGTGGTGGTAGTCCCACTGTTGGATGATGGGAGTGGATGTTTCTCTTTAGTCACTCATGGGAGGTGAGCTTTGCTGTTAAGGTCAGCATTTATTATCCATCCTGAATTGCCCATGAAAGAAATGATGAAATGCTTTCAATATTGTCTGTGAGGGTACTCCCATAGTTGTTTCAGGTATTTGATCCAGCAACAATAAAGAAACAGCAATATATTTCCTAGGAAGGGCAGTTATTTAACTTGCAGGGGAGCTTTGAGATGATATTCCAATCTACCTGTTAACCTTGTCCTTCTAAGTGGTAGTGTGTTTGGGAGTTGCTGTTAAAAAGATTTAACAGGTTTCTGTAGCCACATTGTGCTGGCGTTGGGAGGATTGAGTCATTAAAGTGGTGAATTTGGTGCCTCAAATGTACTGGCAGTGTTGAGCTTCAGGAATTGTTAGAGTTCCATTTATTCAGGCAAGTGTAGTATTCCATCACATTCCTGACTTATTCTTTTGTAGGTGGTGTTAAGGTTTTGGGGAAACAGGAGATGAGTCATTTATTGCAGAATACTAAGCATCCAAACTGCTTTATAGGTCATAGTATTTATGTAGCTGGTTACTATATTGCTGGCAATAATGACCCCTAAGATATTGATAGTAAAGGTTTCATTGTTGATAATGTAATTTAATAACAGAGGAAGTTGTTAGACTCTCTTTTTGAGATGGTCATTGCCTAACACTTGAGTGGGGCAAATGGTACTCAACAGTTATCAGCCCAAACATGGATGATGTCCAAGTTTGCTGCACATGTGTACAAACTGCTTCATTAGCCAGGGAATTATGAACACAACTGTGCCACTTTGTAACTGTTAGTGAACATCCCCATTTCTGATGTTATTATGGAAAAAATCTCATTGGGTAAGTTTATGAAGATCACTGTGTTTACAACACTGGAACTATCTTTCTTTGTGTTAGGTATGACTCTAAATAGTGAAGTGGTTTCTCTCAGATTTACATCAACTTCAATTTTACTGATTCCTTGTTTTCAAATTCGGTCAAATACTGCCAAAATGTTAAGGGAAGTCACTTTAGCCTCTACGATCCACGTCTTTTTTCCATATCTGGAGGAAGATTGTAATGAGTTCTGGAGCTGAGTCTGCCTCATTGAATCCAAAGGAAGCTCTTGTGAGCATACTACTTGTGCATAAGTGCCACTTAACAATGTTGTTGATGACTCCTACCATCACTTTGCTGAGGTTTATGAGGAAGCTGATGGGATGGTAGATGACTAAATTGGACTTGTCTTACTTTTCTGGATACGACACATTTGGAAACTTTGCAAGATAGATCCCCCTGTTGTATCTGTTTTCAAAGTTGAACCAGAAGCTCATATCATCATTTGTGTTAAGGGTTAGAAGATAGAAACAGTGGCACTGACCCTGAGGTACAGAGGCAAGGAATGAGATAGAATGCAAGGGAGGAATTGATTGATGAGGAATGGAAAATGTTTAATTTGTCAGTGAAAAAATCCATGCAATATGAGATATGGAAAGTGGATGAAGGCAAGTAGACTCTTCTAGAGATTATCTTGAAGAGATGAGATTTTCTTGAAAGACACATTCTATCAGCAGCTTTGAGAATTTGTCCAATTGTTCCTACCTGGAAAAGGCTTTCTCTCCTTACTGGGGCTGGATGGCGCACTAAGACGGCCAGTGTCTCCACTGCATCCAACTTGTCCATAGTTACCTGATGAATGTCTGAATCGTTCTATAGGCGAAAGATCATTGCTCTTCTACAAACAAATGGAGGCATGATTCGTTGTGACAATTATTAGCTACTGATTTGACTAAATACTCATGAAAGAATGTTATTGTTGATGAATTAAGCATTTTCAAATCTCTAACAACTAATTCCTTCCATCTATCCTCTGCTTCCCTTCTTCCTTTTTTCTACTCCTTCCCTCTGTTATCCCTTTGTAAAGGCAGGTTAAGCAGCAAATCATGACCATCATCAAATATTCCCCATGTATGAACATCAGGTAATGCTAAACATTAGGTCTGTTTTTGAATATTCTATCAATACTCTCAATATATTGTCATACATGGAGATTGATTACAAGACCAAGGTCTCGGGGAGGAATTGGTACCTACCGAACACTACCCTGATAGGGAATAACAACTTTCAGAACATTCAAGGGAATAATGGGAGTGGGGAAAAGAGAAGAGGGCAGAGACTATGACGTATTGACTAGTCAGATCAGAAAGAGACTGGATTTCATCCAGCGGACAGTGCATTGCATTGATATTACCTAAGTCAGATACTACCTAATCCCTGCAAGCCACTGCCCCACAGCATCTTTTACACCAGCTGGTATCAGCTCTAGTATTCTTGATCCTGTCCTTCTTTCAGCTCACATTGAAGTGTTGAATGTTTTCTTTGCCTATTTTCTAACCACTTAAACTCTGAGTGTACTTACAAGGTAGGATTTGGATCGAGGAGTGCCAGATATTTCTGGAGAATCATCACATTCTTCAGTCTCTGTCTCACTCCAGCAGTCTGTAGCAAAACAGGTAATCAGGTTTAACAAAAGCAAAATCAAACACAAGGTCATTTTTTAAATACAAGCTTAGGAGTGCAATGGAGCTACACTCAACATAGATGGTATTACATCCCCCTCCTTTGGCAGCAATATGTATTACAACAAAGAATATACATTTTATCTCCAGTCCCCATGAGAACATTAACCCTGATGTAACCTTATCTAAGATAAAGCAAAGATTGATTCTATCATTTCTAGTAGACCTCCAGTGGCTCAGTATATTCAATAAGGAGCTGGCCAAACAGACTAGGAAATTCTCAGCAAATTCTGAATTAAAGATTCTTGCTAGAGAAGTGATTAGCTAAAGGTAAGATTCTAAATCCAATCAACTCCCAAAGTTCACACTGTTGGCTCACAGACAGTGGTCACTTGGGTGAGATACTGGAGAAAGTATCCATAGCATATGGAATTTATACTTCAGTGAAAGTCAGTAACATCAGCAAAAGGTTGGGTATTGTGGGTGGGAAGGATAGAGAACAATTTATCTGTGGGTCTGCACTGATCTGTATTGCCAAATTGTATAAATAAACATGCCTGGAAAAGATAGTTAGTTTTAGGGTTGGTTAATGGGTCGCAATCGGATTTCTGAATTACAAAGTCATGGGTTTAAGCTCCACTCCTGGGACTTGAGCACTTTATGTATGTTGACACTACAGTGAACTCGATAAGAACCTGGGAACCTGTCCATGTTTCAGTATCAAGCAAAGTATCTATTCAAAGTTTTATTTATTTATCTTATTTATTGTTATCGCACAATTTGAATGTCTGTAATTGAACACACAGTATTGAATGCACTATCTAATCAAATATAAATTCAAAGAGGTTTCCTTTTCCGTGGATATTTGCTTCTGAAATGAAACAATATCTCTGAATCATTAAAGAATTGTGCAACAATTGCTGGGCCCCAGTTCCTGCTACATTCAACACACACATTTTATTTATTCAGAGCTGGGGTAGGAACTCTCTGGAAATTTTTCTGCCTAGAGCTTCTTACCTTCCTCTTTGTTTTCAGAGGATTTTTCAGTTTTGTACTTTTGAATGGCACTGATGAGACTGTTAATCCACCTGTATATAAAGAACAGAGTTAGGGGTAAAGGCACCACCCACTGCACTGAGCAAAAAAAGCACAGCAAGGGATGTGGTCATCGCTGAACTATGGTGTGTCAGCACTAACATGAGATATTGTTTCGTAGAATACAGGGCTGCAAGAAGCCATCTCCAGCCACATATCAAGGGCAAAAACTCTAGGCAGGTTTATTATATTACAGGAGATAGGATGAGTATTTCTCACTCTGTATGTTCAATTTAGTCTTCTTTTAGTACATGACATACAATGTTAAGAGTTTACAATAATACCACTTTAGCTATATCAAGAGCACTACTTACTTCCTCATTTCATCCACATTGTCTGCTGAAAAGACAAAGGACTTGAACTTTTGGTGACAAAGCTGGAATACACTGTAGAAAGAGATGAAGACAGTTTGACTAAAAATTAAAACAGACAGGATGATCTCCTGCCATCATCATACCAGCTCTCTATGACTCTTCAACCTCCACAATCATATTGCGTTCACTCCCCTCTTGACTTACTGAATTTTGAAGAGTGTGCAGAGAAGATTGATCAGAATTAGAATGAGAAATTGTGAAGAGATTAGAATCAGAACAGGGATGGTTAAAAGTATAAATAGATTTCACTGCAGCAAAAAGGAAGCATTAGTAACCAGAGAGAAAAGCAAATTTAAGATAAATGGAAACATTTCAGAAAGGAATGTAGATTTTGTTTTATCAAGGAGTTATGATAATCTGGATAAATGCTTAAAAAGGAGAAATTTTCAGGGCGAAGGAGAGAAATCAGAAGAATGGGAGTAAATAGTTACCTCTTTCAAAGTGCCAGCAGTAGCAAGGTAGATTAAATGGTTGTTTTCCAATGTTGCAGGAGCCACTGTATGTGGATCAGTAATAGAGATCGTAGCTGATTATTCTTTTCTGTATCTACCGCAGTGATATTGAAATCAATCTGCTGGTTGAGATGAGCACAGGCTAGGTATCTGCTCTGCATGACTTGGTGCCACATTGGGAGTCATTGATCTATCAGTTATAAGAATACTTTCTGCACTTCTGAGGAGGAAAATAGGGCAGGAACTAAATTCTGGAATCCAAGAAGATTCAGGCCAATCCAAACTTCCCCATATTTCAGCATCTTTATGACATTGAATGCTACTGTCTAGATTTTGAAAGAAACTTCTAAACTATCAGTCAATGATTTCATACAAATCATGGAGAGAAGCACCCCCTATCAGTTTTCAAACATCTCTGACACGATGGTATCAGCAGTCATTGACATTATAGCTACTTTGGTGAAGAATGTACACAGCCCCTCCCCAATTCTAGATAATTCTGTTGCCCTTGTCACTTCTCCTTAGTCAAGACGACTATCATGCAGTCTGTTAGCCAAATTCGTACCAATGTATGGGGAGCATTATTCCTCTGACCACTGGATCACACCACTTACAACTTACATTCACTCATGTGCACAACGTAAAAAGGGAAGAGGGTTTCAGACACTTACAATTTTCTCTTGTGCTCTCCAGCTGCCTCCACAGAGTACGAAATCAATTTGATTAATCCCTCGGCTTTCTCATCCTATCAGGAACCACAAACAAGTTATTCGGAAACATGCATTAATTTACTTGAATTTGTTTCACCCCTTTCTTTTCAGTCTTACAATTCAGCCAACCGATCTTCCTCTGATCCTTTTAAACATGCAACATCTAATTTTTTTTTACTGCCAGAACAAAAAACACCACACCAAACCGATGAAAACATTTCCCCCTCTCCATCCCATCCCAGCAAAACATGGACTCTGATCTCAGTGCAAAAAGAAAGAAATCATTCATCCTCTATACCAACTAATTGAGAATGGACTTCATTAGAATTCCAGTCTCAATTATAGCTGGTCAGTGAAGAAAGGAATAGAAACAGGAAGACGTCAGGGAACTCAATTCCTAATGGAATGGGAATGAGTAGCACTATTTACTGACATACAAACTGCACCAGGGTATGAAACAACTCCTGTAATGTGTGGCCAATAACTACAGTGATCTTGAAATGCCAGTCAAACGTTAATGAATGGATGCCAGGAGTTCGGGAGTGAGAGTTGTGGGAATAGTCAACGGACACTGGCCATACTAATCACTGAAATTTACAACAGAGATGCTAAAAGTGATCATCACGTTATTCATTTTTCACATTCATGGATTAGTGCTTGTTGAATCTATTTCTTAATTTGATCTTGAATTGCTCCATCCCAAACAGTGCTGAAGAAAAGAAATTCAGGAGAGCAGCCTCATCTGCAGTGTAAACATGATTTCATCCAGAGCTCCCCCCAGCCCACAGATACAGTTTTTACAAAATATTCACAGGATGTGGGCATTGCTGGCTTGTCCATTGTTTATTACTATCCCTTATTCTTTTTGAGGGGGTGTTGGAGCTGCCTTCCTGAATCACACCCTGTAGTGCTGTTAAGGAGGAAGTTACAGGAATCTGACTCAGCAACAGTGAAGGAACAGCAATATTGTTCTATGTCACATGGTGTGTGGTTTTGATGGCAACTTTCGATTGTGATGGCGATTGTGTTCCTATGCATCTCTTACCCTTTATATGGTCAAGGTTGCGGGTTTGGAAGATGTTCGGCTTCATGGGTTAAATTATGAGGAGAGATTACACAAATTAGGCCCGTTTTCTCTGGAATTTAGAAGGTAAAGAGGTGATCTGATTGAAGTTTTAACTGGAAAAGACAAGGTTGATAAAGGTAAACTATTTCCACTGGTTCAGGATACTAGAATTAGGGGACATACTTTGAAAATTAGGGCTGGACCATTCAGGAGGGATGTTGGGAAGCACTTCTACACTAAGAGTGGTAAATGTTTGGAACTCTCTTCCACAATTGAGAGTGAATGGCAGGATCAGTTTAAATCTGAGCAATAATTTTTTGTTAAAGCAAACGGTATTAAGGAATATAGGCTAAGGGCAGGTATATGGAGTTAGACCACAAATCAGCCATGAATGTTGAATGTGGAACAGGCATGAGGGGCTGAATGGTCTTCTTCTGTTCCTATGTCCCTGAGGGGGTTACTGCAGTGCATCTTGTAAATTGTTTACGAGTGGTGAAAGGAGCATATGTGGAAGATTACGGAAGTGGTGCCAAGCAAGTGGGCTGCTTTGTCCTGGATGGTGTTGAGCTTCTTGAATGTTTGAGCTGCATCTATCCAGGCTAGTGAAGAATATTCTTTTACACTCTTGACTTGTACCATGTAAATTGTGAACAAGCTTTGGGGAGCCAAGAAATAAGCTACTCACTGCAGAATTTCAAGCCTCTGACCTGCTCTTATGATCACAGTAGGTGTCTGGTTAATCCAGTTCAGTTTCTGGTTATTAGTAAACCCTAGGATGTTGACAGTGGAGATTTAGTGATGGTAATGCCATTGAATATCAAAGGGTGATGGTTGGCTTCACTCTCTTCTCAAAGACATAAGCTCGCACTTGTTTGGTGTGAATGTTACTTGCCACTTCTCAACTCAAGCCTGGATGTTATCCAGAACTAAGGTTCGGTTAACTCTCAGTTGCCTGAACAGCTGGTTTGCAAAGCAGAGCTGCAGAAACAGCATGGGTTCAATGCCTGCACCATCTGAGGTTACCATGAAGATCAGCCTCTTCCGTTACCTGAGAGTGACCCTCAGGTTAAATCACCAATAGTTATCTCTCTGATGAGACAGCAGCCCTATTGTCCTTTGAGACTATGCTGACTGTACCTTATCTAAGATTTAGAACATAGGAACAGAGGCTGTTTCCGTGACTGAAGAATCAGAATGATGCTGAACATTACGCAATTATCCGCAGACATTCCCACTTCAACCTCATGATGGAAGGAAGATCATCGATGGAGTAGATAAAAATAGTAGAGCCTCGGATACTGCCCTCAGAAACTCCTTTACTGATGTTGAGAAGGTGATGACTGACCTCCCACAACCATCTTCCTTTTTGCTAAGATTGTCTCCAAGTAACAGAGACTTTCCCCCATGTTGGCATTAATTCCAGTTTTGCGAGGACTCGTCACTAACCTACCCAGATATATGCAGCCTTGAGGTCAACAACAGTCACTCATCTCACTATGGAGTTCAATGTTGGACCAAGCCTGTAATGAGGTCAGGAACTAAGTGGCCATATCAGAACCCAAACTGTGCATGAGGGAGCAGGCAGTTGCTGAACAAAATCAGTGCTGATCCAGTATGTCCAGTGATTCTTCTTCAGAACTGAGGGGACACTGGACCTGAAACAGATGTTGTCAGACCTGCTGAGTTTTTCCAGCGATTTCTGATTTTGTTGGCAATTGGCTAAGTTTACTTTATCCTTTTTTGCCTGGACAAACCTGAACAATTTTCTACCTTGCTGGTAAATGCCGTGTTGTAGCTGTACTGGAACAGCTTGGCTTTAGGGTGTGGCTTGTTCTAGAGCACAAATCTTCACTACTATTACTGGAATTTTGGTAGGACTCTTAGCCTTTGCAGTACAAATGTGTCTTCAACTGTCTCTTGAGATCATGAGAAGTGAATCAAATTAGTTGAAGACAGATATCTATGATTTTGGAGACTTCAGGAGGAAACTAAGATGAATCATCCAATTGGCACTTCTGGCTAAAGATAAATGCAAATGCAACAGTCTTGTCCTTTGCACTCATGAGCTGGCTCCTCCGCCATTATCGAGGATGGAGATAGTTATGAAGCCATAACTAAGCCATAACTTCTGTTAATTATTTAACTTTTCCATCACCATTCACAACTGGATTTGGTAGGACTGCAAAATTTAGATCTGATCTGTTGGTTGTAGAATTGCTTTGCCTAATCTATTGTATACTAATACCATTTGTTTAGCATGCAAGTAGCCTTGTGTTGCTTCACCAGGCTGTCACCTAACTTTTAGATATGCCTGGTGTTGCTCCTGGCATGTTGCTTGCACTCTTCATTGAACCAGGGTTAATGGCTATGATAGAATGGGGATTATGCTGGGCCATGATTTTACAGGTGGTGGTTACATACAATTTTGATGTTGATGGCGACATTGTACCTCACGAATGCCCAATTGTTCACAATCACAGGTATTGTAGTTGTTATCAAGTTGTAGACGTATACTGTACTTTTAAGGAAGCTGAAATTTCTGGCTGGCACAAAGATTTTAAAATGTAACAGTAGGTGAAACAAATAGCTGGAGCTATGTTGCCATGATACAAAAACAAATTCAAATTCAGCCATCAGTTTAAATTATGACCCAGATACCAAAATCCCATAAAATTTGACTTTAGTATTTTGACAACATCAAATCAATGAAACGATCCAATGTTTCGGGGTATAAAATTGGACATTTTGAACAGTTAAGTAATCTAATCTAATCTAGTTCGAGGGAGAACTGCCAAGAAAACCAACAAGTATAAACTGCCAGCTAAATAGCTCTCTGAAAGGTACCTGTTCATATAAAAGACCTATGAAGCAGAATACTAAAGAAAAGACTACAGAAGAAAATCTACAAAGGAAAATCAACAGAGCTGCCTGGTTTTGAAATGTGATTGTTTTTCTTATAAATCTTAATCGGGATTTTTTTAAAAATCAGACCAGAATTGTACAGTTGGGAGGTAAAAACAGGTTTAAGAGAAATAAGTTGTAAATAGTTGTTAAGAAATAAAATTGTTCATTTTTACTTTAAATAGTGACCTCTGGGATAGTTCTTTGCCTCTTGAAATTTAACAGATTACGGCGCGAGGTGAGCTTCTCCGTGTGTCGGGTTTAAATTAGCAGACAGCTTTATCTCGTATTGTAAGATAGTTTAAAACACCAGCTCAGAAAGGTCACTGCAGTGATTTAGTAAGAAACTAAATTAAATAGACATACTTTTTGAACTGAGCCTAACATCCCAACTAAAATGGCTGGGGAAGACAATTACTTGATATTATTTGCCACAGGCAGCTCTTTTTGGATCATTTAAGAATGGTCCCTGGCACAAGGTAGATATTTCATAGCTTGGGTAGGGGAACAGAACAGGGAAAGAATGGGACAGAGGAGGTCTGAGATTTGTTTCTGGAGGAGCAGTTTTAAAACGTACCTAACTGGGCCTTCCTTCAGCCCTAGGAACTAGTAACTGTTAGTGTAATCAGGCCTCAGGCTAAAATCGCAGAGCAGCATTGAATGACATGATGTATAATATCAGTCCCTTCTGGCTTTGAGTAAGCATCCTTAACACCTGGACTAATTTTGGAATTTCTTCACCAGTCTGAGTTGAAGCCTGCATTCCTTCCCTAACAGCATTGTGGGTCTACCTACAGCACATGGACTGTGTTCAAGAAGGCAGCTTACTATCATCCTCTCTAAGGGCAACTAGAGATGGGCAATAAATACAGGACAGCCAGCAACATCCACATTCCCTGGAATGATTTTAAAAAAGATGAGGCTTTCAGGCAGCTTTTCACACCTTCCCCAATAGGTACCTGCCCTTCCATACTCACATTCTCACTGTTGTACCAGTATAGATTGGGTCCCTTCAGCACAAACCAGCAGCGTTTCCATTTTTGTGACATGAATCTAAATTGTTCTTTCTTCTTCCAGAGCCAGCCATAACACTCGCCCATACCGAGGTCCCTGCATGATATCCGTCTACGACTAAGAGCAGTTGCTACTCCTGTCACAGAGAAACGTACAACATCAAAGAATATACTCAAGAGTAACACAATGGAATTTGTCTCCTTAAGGACTGTGGAATGGTCATTCCCATCACAACTGTAATGGACAAACAGACTGGCAAGAACAAGATGAGGTAGGTTCTTCCCTTGTGTTTGTTCTCCCATCGTCAGCTGCAAGCCCCATCTAGCAGCAGTATTCTTCAACATTTGACTAGTAGTAGTGCTGTATACCCTCTTTTGGTGATGAACATTGAAGTTCTTCCCCAGAGTTCCTGTGCTGTAGCTGTACTTGCTGCTTCTTCTAAGTGGTGTCCAACATGAAGAAATACTGATTTATCAGTTGTGGGAGGATAACGGTTGATATCAGCATTATTTTCCTTGCCAAAATTTGATTAGAATAAGAATGAGACATCATGGGGTCTAAAGTCAGTGTTGAAGATTTCCAGGGCTATTATGAGGTACAGGCCACAGCATAGAGATGGACCAGATTGGGTGATAGTCATCTTTAGTAATCAAATCAAAGTTAGGCCCTGGCTCTTGATTGGTCTGTGGGCTACCTCTCCTACTTTGGCGATTCCAAAATGTTAGTAATGAGAACTTTGCATGGTCAACTGGATGTGGAATTTCTTTGTGGTATCCAAATCCAGTGCCTAGATTATGGTTGTGTCGGCCATTCCATTTTATGATTCTTTTTAAATGACTTGACATGGCTTAGTGGCTTGTTAGGCCCCATCAGAGGGCAAATGAGAGTCAGCCAAACATTAGAGGCCTACAGTGGCTGCCTGTCTGTATGTAGTCACAAATAGGCCAGACTAAGTAAGGGCAGCAGGTTTCATTTCCCAGATACTGTTAGTCAATCTGCTGAGTTTTTAAAATAAACTCGTGGCTTCATGGTAACCATTAATATTGGCTTCACGGTAACCATTAATATTATCTTTGTATTAATTTTATTAAATATTTAATTTTTCAAAAACTGATTCAAATTCACTAACTGCATTAGTCAAAGCATCTGGATTAGTAGTAAGTTCTCCATTATTCCACCAGCTAAATCTTGTCCAAAATTCTGCTTCATTATTTTCTACTTAGCCTTCAAGTTCCATCCCCACTGAACAACAATAGAGCTCTGTTGAGTGTGTGTTGCTGGAAAAGCACAGCAGGTCAGGCAGCGTCCGAGGAGCAGGAAAATCAACGTTTCAGGCCTGAGCCCTTCATCCACTAACGCATTAAATCTTAAGTTTTAATCATCAAATCCCTCCATAGTTCCACCTTACCCTACTTGAACTGCCCCCAAATATCATATATTCAACAGTCCACAATACCAGAAGGAAAAATACACATATCCATTATAATTTGGTGAAAGTGAAGACTGCAGATGCTGGAGAGTTGGAGCCAAAAATGTGGTGCTGGAAAACCTTGAGACCCTTCAACCACACGGAATCAACATCAATTTCACTAGTTTCCAAATCTCCCCTCCCCCCCCACCCTCATCCCAGATCCGAACCTCCAACCCGGCACCGCCCTCTTGATGTCTCCTACCTGTCCACTTTCCTTCCCACATATCTGCTCCACCCTACCCATCAATCTATCACAATTATCCCCCACCTGCACCCACTTATGGCCTTCCCAGCTACCTTCCTCCAGCCCCACCGCCACCAATCTATTTACCTCTCATACCCCTTCCCGCTCCACATTCCTGATGAAGAGCTTATGCCTGAAACGCCAACTCTGCTGCTCCTCGGATGCTGCTGGACTTGCTGTGCTTTTCCACTGCCACACTTTTTGATTCAGTATAATTTGATGCCTGACAGACAGAGATTGGGGCTACAGATGCTCTGTCTGGAGTGGGATTAAAAGTATGGGCGATAAAGACGTCAGACAGTAGGATTTTCGCTCACCTTTTTTCTTTCGTCTGTTCCGTAACTGCCCCTGAAAAAGGCACAAGCATAGTTAATACTTGAAAACAGTAACACTAGCCATGGTTAGAAGACTTGGGCAAATAAGAAATAACCCACAATGCCCTGCAATGACTCTCCAATCAGAACTGATCTATCTTAGTCTCAAATGTGCAGACTGGGGAAGTGGTTCCTTCACAAGGCTATTAACACAGTGAGAAGCTGCTCAGTTAGTCACAAGGCATGGTGTTTCAAGAAGGTATTTCACCAGACTTGCATGTCCTTGCTTTCCTCGCCACCCTGTTTAAATTTTCTTGCTCCTCTCTTAAAAACAATAACTGTGATTTGTTAACCTGTCATTTCCACAGTTGCAGTGTCACTCATATTCATCTTTGGGAGTCCATGTTAATGTTAGTGACTCTTGGAAAGAACGAGTCACTGGGTTTATTTACATTACTAATGTTGACTGAATCAGCTGCTCATGGGTCTGGAGTTTTACAATGGGAACAGGTTTCTCTGCTCCAAATGTCATGATAATTAATGCCTTCTGATATTGCTTAATAATTCTGAAACATGACAGAGGGCAATAGAATTTGGCCTTTCAGAAACTACCTTGAGAAAATATTGAATGGGGCGGGGGGGGAAATCAGGAATCAGATCTTCACTGTGACCCCAGCAATTTAGAACCAAGGCCCTTTTGCATGCAAAGTGAATGTGATAACCACTACTGGATTACACTTTGCATGAGCACTTGGGAGAAGGCACAGCCCAAGTAAGTGAGACTTACTGGAAATTCAGCCCACCATGGGAAATCAGTACATAGAAAAGTTGTTTTTTTATGCTGAAAACAACAAATGCTGGAGGTCACAGCGGCTCAGATAGCATATACAGACAGAAAGAGCAAGCTAATGTTTGAAGTCTAGATGACTCTTCATCAGAGCTTTTTTTTTGTTGTTTGTAGTTTGAAAGGTCCTTTTTAAGGGTTTACAGTTTGTAAGGCTTTATTCTTCAGCTTCAACTGAGCAGAGAAGGGAATGCCAGTTTAACAGCTGCAGCTTCAGGGGTCCGCTGATTGGAAAAACAAATCAAAACAATGATAACACTGGAAAATTGTGTGTTCTTGATCTGAAATTTTAGAAAAGAATGTGTCTTCTTTTGGAGGAAGGGATTAACTGGAAATAGCGAAATAATAAAGGAGCATAATGAAGCCAAGTGTGGTAGAAAGTAAGTTAACAATACTTTTACAGAGCTGAAAATGTGTTGCTGGAAAAGCGCAGCAGGTCAGGCAGCATCCAAGGAGCAGGAGAATCGACGTTTCGGGCATGAGCCCTTCTTCAATATTTTTACACAACCATTTTCTAAGACCAGAAGGATTTGTGCTTAAAAGAAGTTAAAGGAGCAGAATTCTGATATATATCTGTGGTATATTCCTCTTATATGATTTGTCATAACAGGAAGCTTCAAATGTCCATGGTGAACACATGTGAAAGAAGTGTGTCTAGCTGCAGCTCTTGACAAACCACATTTCAGAGCCGGAGCTGCAGGTAACTCACTGTGGAGCATCCACAATGCTGAGTGAGTCATGGATTACACAGTGAAAGGTCATGCAGCAGGTGGAGATTAAACAGGCAGAAAGAGCATAAGTGACCACTGGGCAGAATAGAGGAAGGCAGGTACTGCAGGAGTCCCTTGTGGCCATCCCCCTTTCTAACAGAGACATCATTTTGGACACTGTTGGGGAGATTATTGTGCAGGAAAAAGCAGAGGGAGCCAAATTCATGGCACCATGGGTGAGTCTGCTGCATAGGAAGGGAGGAAAAGGAATGACTGGGTTCGAGTGGTGGGGGATTCAAGGGACGTACAGCACTGAATTAAGAGAGAAAGGGAATCTTATAGTAGATACAGAGGGTTCAAACAGTATAAGCTTTAGAGGAGTATAGAATGTATAAAAGGGAGATTAGAAGAGATTAAACTAGATTGGCAGGGGGTGGGATCCTCAACAGCAGCAAGGCAAGTGGAAAGCTCAAAGGAGATAGAGTAATCGGAAATAGGAGGTTGAAGAGACAGGTCAGGCTGGAACAGAACAAGGAGCAAGGAATACCTGTTGGATTAAATTGCATTTATTTCAGGTAAGGCTGATGAACGCAGGGCATGGATAGGTATGTGGGACTGGGATATTATAGCCATTACAGAAACATGGCTAAGAGAAGACAGGACCGGCAGCTTAATGTGCCAGGGTACAGATGCTTTAGTGGGACAGAGATAGTGGAAGGAGGGGAGGGGTAGTTGTATTTTTGATTAAGGTGAGCATCACAGCAGAGATCAAAGATGAAATAACTGCAGGATCATCCAGAGAGGCTTTGCGGATGGAGCTAAGAAATAAGAAGGGGATTGTAACGTTATTGGGGTTGTACTATGGGCCCCCAAATAGTCAATGGGAATTAGAGGAACAAATATGTAGGAAGACTGGGGAGACTTGCAGGAGCAATAGGGTTGTAATAGTATGGTATTTTAATTTTCCTAACATGGTGAATTTCATGGTGAATGTTATGGGCTTAGAGGGGTGGAATTTGTTATGTGCATTCAGGAAAGTTTCTTCAAGCAGTATAAAAAGGGTCCTACTTGGGAAGGGGTAAAACACGACCTTCTCTTGGGAAATAGGGCAGGACAGGTCTTCGAGGTGACAGTGGGGGAAGCACTTTGGAACCAGTGACTATAGTTCTATTGATTTTAAAATAGTTATGGAGAGGGACAAAACTGTTCCACAGGTTCCAATTCTAAATTGGGGAAGGCAAATTTTGATGGAATTAGACACAAACTTGCAGGGGTTGAGTGGAGTGTTTGTTTGCAGGCAAAGGGACCTCTGGCAGGTGGGAGGCCTCTAAAAGTGAAATAGCTAGAGTTCAAGGTCTAAATGTTCCTGTGAGAGTAAAGGGCAAGGTTGGCAGGAATAGGGAACCCTGGATGACAAGAGATATTGAGGCTTTGACCAGAAAAAAGGAGGTGTGGCTCAGGTAAAGGCAGCTGGGATCAAGGGAGTATTCCTTGGAGGTCTACAGGGAAGATAAGAGTTTACTGAAGAAGGAAATCAGAAGGGTGGAATGAGAAGGGGCATGAGATAACCTTGGCTGAGAACATTAGGGTGAATCCAAAGAGGCACTTTAAGTATATCAAAGGAAAAAGAATGACTAGAGGGAGAGGATTGGGCTCCAAAAGGACCAAAGTGGACATGTATACGTAGAACCACAGGAGACGGGCAAGGTTCTCAATGAATATGTCGCCTCTGTGTTTACCATGAAGAAAGACATGAAGACTTTGGAACTAGGGGAAGCTAGTAGTGATATCTTGGGGACAGTCCATATCACAGTAGAGGAGGTGTTAGATGTATTAGAATGTATGAAGGTGGATAAATCTCCCGGTCCTGACCGGATATATCCAAGAACACTGTAAGAAGCTAGAGAAGAAATTGTGGGTGCCCTTTCTGATATTTCTGCATCATTGTTAGCTATGGGTAAGGTCCTGGTCGACTGGAGGTTAGCAAACGTTGTGTCATTATTCAAGAAGCGCTGCAAAGGAAAGCCTGGGAACTTTGACCAGTAGGCTTAACACCTGTAATCATTGAGAAGATTTTGAGAGAGAAGATATACATGCTTTTGGAAAGACATGGTTTGATTAAGAGTAGTCAGCATGGCTTTGTGAGTGGGAGGTTATGGCTCACAATTTTGTTAGAGTTCATTAATGAAGTGATCAGAAAGGTTGAAAAGGGCAGTGCGGTAGACGTAGTCTATATGGATTTCTGTAAGGTCTTTGATGTGGTTTCATATAGTAGGCTGCTCTGGAACATTAGATCGCATGGAAAATTGGATACAAAACTGGCTTGATGGTAGGAAGCAGAGGGTAATAGTGGAAGGATGCTTGTCAGACTGGAGGCCTGTAGGTAGTGGAGCGCCTCAGGGGTCAGTGCTGGGCCTATTGCTGTTTGTTACCTATAATCAATGATTTGGATGAGAATGTACAAGGCATGATTAGTAAGTATGCTGATGACATTAAAATAGGCAGTATCATGGACAGCGAGGAAATCGCTGTCAGAAATTGTAGTAGGAACTTGATCAGCTGGGGAAGTGGGCTGAGAAATGGCAAATGGAGTTTAATATAGACAAGTAGGAGGTCCTGCATTTTGGAAAATCAAATCAAGGAAGGAATTTCATGGTGAATGTTATGGCCTTAAGGAGTGTAGTGGAACAGAGGGATCTTGGAGTTCAGATTCACAGTTCTGTGAAAGTGGAGTCACAGATAGGCAGAGCAGTGAAGAAGGCTTTTGGCACACTGGCCTTCATTAGTTAGGGTACCGAGTATGGAAGTTGGGAAGTTATGTTGCAGTTATACAGGATGTTGGTGAGGCCACCCTTGCTGTATTGTGTTCAGTTTAAGTCAACTTATTATAGGAAGGATGTTATTAAACATGAAAGAGTGCAGAAGAAATTTATAAGGATGTTGACTGAACCTAATGGTCTGTGTTATGGGGAGAGGTTGGACAAGCTAGAACTTTTTTCTTAAGTGAGGAGACTGATGGAGGACTTTATGTCGGTGTACAAGATCATGAGAGGCATAAAAAGAGTGAATGCACTCAGTCTTTTTCCCAGGGTTGGGGAATTGACGACTAGAAGGCATCAGTTTAGGGTAAGAGGGGAAAGAATAAAAGGGAATCTGAGGTGCAATATTTTGCACAGAGGGTGATACGTATATAGAATGAGCAGACAGTGGAAGTGGTTGAGGTTGTATATTCACAACATCTAAAAGGAATTTGGACAAATACTTGGATAGGAAAAGATTAGAAGGATATAGGCCAAGTGCAAGGAAATGGGGTTAGCATGGATGGACATTCTGGTCAGCATGGACCAGTTTGGGCCTAATGGCCTGTCTCCGTGCTGTAGGACTCTTTGACTCTTTGACAGCTAAAATGAGATACGAAAGAATACTGGAAGTTTTTTAAAAAAGAAAATCCTAAATTGTTTACAGGTACATTAAGCATAAAGGGATAATGAGTTGGAGAATCAAGGACTGGAGGGCATCAATTTAAGGTTACAGGGGAAAGACTAAAAGAGAACCTGAGAGGCAACGTTTTTATACAGAGGGTGGTATGCATATGGAATGAGCTGCCAGCAGAAGTGGTTGAGGGGAGTATATTAACAACATTTAAACGGTATTTGGACAAACACATGGATATGAAAGGATTAGAAGGATATGGGCCAAATGCAGGGAAATGGGGTTAGCGTGGATGGACATTTTGGTCAGCATGGAGCAGTTTGGGCCACAGGGCCTGTCTCCGTGATGTAGGACTCTATGACTCTATGAGTGAAAGAAAAGGATTCATTAAGGACCACGTCAATAATTCGTGCATGAGCTGGAGGATGTAGGTAGGGCTCTAATTAAAGACTTCTGAGTTGGTGTTCACTAGTGAAAGGGATGGTATGGATATATAGAGAGAAGGTCTGCGATACAATTAATAAGATTAGCATTGACAAAGAGGAGGTTCTGAGTGGTCTGGCAAGCTTAAAAGTAGATAAGTATCCAGGGCCAGATGAAATGTATCCCAGGTATAGAGTGAGGCAAAGAAGCAACTGCTTGGAAAAATTTCCAATTCATTGCTGGCTACAGGAGTGGTTCTGGAGGACTGGAAGACAGCCAGTGTGGTACTGTTATTCAAGAAGGGAGCAAGGGATAAACCAAGAAGCTACAGGCCAATCAGTTTAACCTCAGTGGTAGGGAAACTATCAGAAACAATTCTGAGGTACAGAACTAATTTCCACTTGAGAGAGAGCATTTAATTAAGAGCAGAGTCTAGATTAGAGTGGTGCTGGAAAAGCACAGCACATCAGGCAGCATCCGAGAAGCAGGAAAATCAACATTTCGGGCAAAAGTCCTTCATGAGGAATAGAGGCAGGGTGCCTGCAGAGTGGAGAGATAAATGAGAGGGGAGTGGGGGTGGGGAGAAAGTAGCATAGAGTACAATAGGTGAATGGGGGTGGGGATGGAGGTGATAGGTCAGAGAAGAGGGTGGGGGAAGTTAAGAGCAGTCAGCATGGTTTTGTTAAGGAGTCATGTCTGATCATCTGGATTAAATTTTTCAAAGAGGTGACCAGGGTGTATAGATGCATCTAATGCTTTTAATGTAGCCTACTTGGACTGTAGCAAGGCTTTTGATAAGGTCCTGCATGGGAAACTGATTGTAAAGGCAAGAGCCCATGGGATCCAAGGAAATTTGGCAAAGTGGATTCTCGGTTGGCTGAGTGGCAGAAAGCAGAGATTGATGGTTGAGGGATGTTTTTCTGACTGAATTTCTGTGTCCAGTGGGGTCATAAAGGGTGTAATGTTGGGGTCCTTGCTGTTTGTGGCTTATATCAATTATGTAGGTTTGAATGGTGGAAGGTTCACTCAGTTTGTACTCGATACAAAAATTCATGGCACGGTAAATAGTAAGGAATACAGCCTTAGATTAAAAGAGGACATAGAGTCATCCAACATGTAAACAGACCCTTCAGTCACCGGTCCATGCCAACCATAATCCCAAACTAAACTAGTCCCATTTGCCTGCACTTGCCCCACACCCTTCCAAACAGGGGATACAGATGAGCTCGTCAAATGGACTGATCAATGGCATATTGAATTCAACCAGATAAATGTGAGGTAATGCAGTTGGACAGGACAAACAAAGCAAGGGAACACTATAAGTGTGAATAGTAACATCCTGGGAAGCACTGAGGATCAGAGAGACCTTGGTGTGCATGTATACCGCTCCCTGAAGGTATCTGGAGGGATGGATAAAATGGTGAAGGAGACATATTATATAATTACCTTTATTAGTCAAGATATAGAGTTTATGAATAGAGAGGTTTAGCTGGACCTGTATAAAATTTTGGTTAAGCTATAGCTAAAGTGCTGTGTGAAGTTCTATAATTTACATTATAGGAGAGATTATAATAGCATTGGAGATGGTGCAGAGGAGATTTACCAGGATGTTGCCTGGTTGGAGAGTTTCAGTTTTGAAGAGAGATTGGACAAACTGGGGTTGTTTTCCTTCAAGCAGAGGAGATTGACAAGGGACATGATTAAAATGTTTAAGATTATGAGGGGCATAGATAGGGCAGACAGGTAGAAATGTTTCCCATTCACTGAGGGATCACTGATCAGAAATTTAGAGTAAGAGACAGGAGGTTTAGAGGTGTGAGAAAGAGAAAATTTCTCACTCAGAACATGGTGGGAATCTGGAACTTACTGCGAGTAAGGATGGTAGAGGCAGAAACTTTTATTGAGAAGTATTTACTGTAGATGTGCACTTGTGATACCAAAGCATACAAGCGTATGGCCAAGTGCTAGAATGAGGTTTGGAAAAGTTAGGTGGCTGTTTTTGACTGGCGTGGATGTGCTTAGCTAAAGGGCCTTTTTGTGCTGTCAATCTCTATGATTCTATGCATCAAAACAGTGAAGAGCAGTTAAACCACAGATTTTAAGGTTATTTCACTTCTTTAACAAGTACAGTGTATAGACAGGAAGAAGTCTAGATGGAATAGCACAAGTAGCAAAGATTACTACCCATCCTGGGTTGTGGTTGGGATGATTGGCACCAATTCTCTGAACCTTAACACTGTCACGACCTTTACTTAACTTCAAACCTGAGAGTTCAACAACTTTCCACAAGCTACCGAAGTGCTTGGCACCTGCCTCATACCACAGAACTGGCAACTACCCAGAAACCTTGGACTGGACATCTGGTGACTGACCCTAGGTTTTACATCAAGAAACCTTGCCCTTACAAACTTCAGATTCAACATTTCATCATTAACTCCCTTTGGTTTGATATAATTTTACTTCTAATCTCTTTAATCAACATCATTCAATAACCTTGCATTTTGTGAAAGTACAGATTCCTACTACTGATTTCTCCAGGGTAGGTGGAGGAATGCAAACATCACAAACAAAATAGCACCAGTGCAATGTTAAAATTAGTTCAAATAGCTTTTAACAGTAAATTAGCAGGACTTAGTTCACATTTTACTTGGTATGTGTGCATGAGAACTTGCAACTGAATGGGTAGCAATACTGAATCTATTGCTCAATATCCTGTTTGAATTACACAGTCCCAGGCTTCCTGTTTCCTTAGTTTTGTTTCCAGTGTTTCACAATCAGTATCCTTCTTTAAAAACATACTGTCCCCTGCATTACAAATTTTAATTAAATGGTTTGTTTATCTATCCATTTCTGTACTTTTTCAAATTTAAATATACAAAAGGTGGCACCTTGAGATTGCTGACCAAGCGGAATTAACACTGCTGAAAATTTCCACCAACTTGAGTATTTAGGTTGATGCTTTAATTCTGCGTGCATTAAGTCTGCCGATCGCTGTCTTCTAATGCCGCTTTCTGCCTCAAGATGTCAGAACTTTATTTGCATGTGATCTGAAGAAGTTATTCTCCACAATCTGCAGATGATGCTGAGTTTCACATAGCTCTCAAGCTCTAACATCTCACAAGTTACCTAGTTTGTATGAGAGAACTGCAAATTACTCATGGTTTTGCACACTGGGAAGCTACAGGTGTTTTCCAAACTGTACTGACCTGTGGAGCATGGTAATAATGCATTGGGGTAAAGCTCTGTGCAAAAGAAATACAGCTTTGTAGCATTCTCCAGGAACAGAAACAAACCTTTACGCTGTATCTAATCAGTGTTGCATCTGCCCTAGGAATCATTTTTGGGACACTGTAGAAGGAACTTCTGTTTATATCTAATCAAACAACAATATAGAAGAGAGTTTCATTTTGTATCTAACAATGAGACAATATAGAAGGAATGTTGTCTGTATCAAACCAATGCTATTAATTTAAACTAATCTAACCAACCTTATTGTATTCAATCCCAGGACTTCGGTGCCAATTCCTACGTTCCCTTCAGATTGCAGAGTAAGCCACCTTTTTGAATGGCTGCAGTGAGCTGACAGTGTGGAGTTACAATATTTACCCAGCAATGATGAAAAAACAGCAAGATATACAGCTAAGGCAGGATAGTGAATAACTTGGGGAAGCATTTGGAGATAGTATTAATTTGTAAGGAATAGGAGCACAAATGGACTTAAGCATCCTTGAACTTGTTCTGCTTTTCAATTAAAGTCATGGGACATTTTTGCCTTCAAATTCCCTTTTCTTCTTGTTCACTTGTCCTTCTAGGTGGTGAAAGTCAGTTTTAGAAGGTGCTTCAGAGCCACGATAAGTTGGCTTTGAACAAGGCACCACATTCTGCTAGAGGTGGAGGTGTTTAGGAGGCATGTTTGTATGGCAATCAAGCAACCCATTTGTCCTTGGTCACACAAAGCACCATGAGTACTGGTACAGCTACATATATTGAGGCAAGTGGAGATTAGCTCCTGGAATATGCCTTTTAAATAGTAAAAAGGCTTCGGGGAATGAGGAACTGATTCATCTGCTGCAGAATACCCAGATTCTGACTTGTAGATAGTATGTGCGTGCCTGGTTGAGTTATTTCTGGTCAATATTGACTTCCAGGATTTTGGTGGTGAAGGATCCAAATTATTATAATCATGTCACTTCACTTCAAGAGTCTCAGTTAGATTCTCATTTGTTGGAGATTATCATACTCCGATACTGGTGAATGCTATTTGCTGCTTTTCCACACAAGCCTGGCTGTGATTCAGGCTTTGTTATTTTTACATATGGGCTGTTTAGTTATCAGAGAAATTCCAAATGGAACAGCACACTGCAAATCAGTGAACATCTTCTGACTTGGGAGTATTTGATATTAAAACCATCTTATGTCAAAGTTGATTTTTTTTCACTATTTTCTGCAAGATTACTTCTGCTTATACTGACAGACTGACTTAAATGCTTCCTTAAACAAAAAGTGCACAAATTTCTGGTAAATAATGGCATTGCATAATTCATCATGCTCACCGCTCTCTCATCATTTGCTCGTCTTGGTCTTCCCTCACAGTCAGAATCATACTTCATTCTATCTTCAATGTTTTGATGCTGAATTATTCTTGGAGATTGTGGAGTTAATGTTCCATCACTTACAAGCTCTTCTCCATCACATGAGGTCACAGTGCCCCCTTCAGACATCAGACTTGCTACCTGCATGTGCTCACCTGTAAAATCAAATAAAGCACAACCTTAACACATACCAGGATAGCAACTCAGTTACTGAACACACAATAGTAGGCAGCCAATAATACACTGCATTGCTAGAGTAAACATTGGTTAGACCCCATCTAGATTGTTATCTCCAATTTAGAACACCATATTTAAGAAAGGATGTCAATTCTTGAGTGGTGAAACAACATTTCAGTCATGCATAAGCACTTGTTGATATATAAAAAAGGATTCTGGATCAGTGGTGCTGGAAGAGCATGGCAGTTCAGGCAGCATCCAACGAGCAGCAGGATGTCAAGGCCTTGAAGATGTCACATAAGAGACCTACCAGAATCGCGCCAGGACTGAGGGGATTCATTTTTGCAAAGGGATGATGGAAGCTAGGATTGGTTGTCTTATAAAGAAGATAAGAGCAATTATAGGTCAGAACTTTATGGTAGGTTATAGGATACAGCAAGAGCCTCATGTCATCTTTTCCTGGGAAGGCCTGCTGCATCATGTGCTGTTCAGGAATGTGTTCACACAAAAACTAGGAGAAATTAGGCCATTCTGCCATTCAGTGGGATCATGGCTAATACGTTTGTGCTTTGAATACCACATTCCAGGCTACCCTGACAACCTTACATTGATTCTCTTGTCTAAAAAAATCTATCTCTGCGTTAAAAATTGTCAACCAGCCCCTCTATAAAAAACCCTTTTCCAGCATATTTTTAAAAGAATTCGTGAAAGATAATTAGTTTAAGGCAAATATCAGAAGCTATCACTGGCCATTTGTAAAAGGCTATTTTAAATTTCTGGAAAAATAGGAACACATTGTTTATTTAATTCATTTACCAAAGATTAGGATAGTTCTCACAAGTTAGGTAGTAATTTCTAAATTTCAGCACCTACTGAAAATGACTTGGCAGAAGAGATCACTCATCCTCAGTCAAATGCATTTGATATTCATTCATTGATCAAAGTGACTCATCCACCCTGGATAGTGTTGAGCTTTTAAAAACATGTCTTGCAGCTGCACAAATCCAGATGTTTAATATCCATCACATTCCTATTTTGAGCCTAGTTGATAGTTTTCCTCTTTTATTTCAAGGAACACAGAAACTAGGTCTAGATCATTTGTCCCTTTGACCCTGCTCCACCATTCAATATGATCATGATTGATCTTCTACTTCATTGCTATAATTCCTGCTTTCTCTCCATACTCTTTAATGCCTTTAAAATCTAAAATAAAACTATCTTTATTGGGTATGTTTCAGTCGAAAATGGTTCACCCCATATGCGAAGACTGTGTACTCTGGTTCTAGACTCCCCAACCAGGGAAAACATTCTTCCTGCATCTTGTTAGAATTTATATAATGTTTTCAGTCAGATCACCTTCTAAACTCTGGTGAATATAGACCCAGTCAAATCAATCTCTCATTCTACAACAGTCTTGTTGTTCTCATTGTCAGTCTAGTGAAGCTCTGCTGCACTACGTCTATGGCAGGTTTATCCTTTATTAGGGAGACCGAACTACAGGCAAAACTCCCCAGGTGTGGTCTCTCCATGGCTCTGTATAGCTATAGTGAGATATCCCTACCTATGAACTCAAATCTTCTTATAGCATTATACAGCACAGAACAGACTCTTTGGTCCAACTCATCCATGTCGACAGATATCCTAAACTGATCTAGTACATTTGCCAAAATTTGTTCCACATCTCTCTAAACCCTTCCTATTCATGTACCCATGCCTTTTAAATGTCGTAATTGTACTAGCCCCCATCACTTCCCCTGGCAGCTCGTTACATACATGCACCACCCTCTGTGTGGAAAAATTGCCCATTAGGTCCCTTTTCAATATTTCCCCTCTCACCTTAAATCTATGCCCTCTAGTTTTGGATTTCCCTACCCTGGGAGAAAGACCTTGGCTATTCACCCTTTCCATGCCACTCATGGGTTTATAAACCTATATATATATATATATATATATATATATAACCACCCCTCAGGCTCCAAGGCTCCCGGGATAAAAGCCTCAGACTATTCAGCCTCTCCTTATAGCTCAACCCTCCAGTCCTTTCTGTATTATTTCACTGAAGTCTATAACTTCACATTTAGCCATGTTGGCCACTCACTCAACTTGTCTCAATCACCCTGAAGCCTCCTTGTATCATCCTCATAACTTTGATCCTTCTCTAGTTTTATATCAACAGCAAACTTGTAAATGTTGCATTTGGTTCCCTCACCCAGACAATTTATATATAATCGTGAATAGCTGAGGCTCCAAGTATTGATTCTCATGGTACTCACTTATCATTGTCTGCCACTTGGAAAAAGGCCCATTTATTCCCACTCTGCTTTCTGTTGGTCAACTAATTCTAGATCCATGCCCATTTATTACATCCGATTCTATGTGCCTTAATTTTGCCCACTGACCTCTTACTAAGGATCTTCTGAAGATCTAAATATAACACATTCACTGAATCTCCCTAATCAATTCTACTTGTCACATTCTCAAAAAACTCCAGTAAAGTTGTTGAGCATGATTTGCCTTTCATAACCTTACACTAGTTTTGTCTAATCCCGTTGATGTTTTACCGTCACATCTTTTATAATAGACTCTAACATTTTCCCCATTACTGGTGTTAGGCTAATTGGGCTATAATTCTGTTTTTCTCTCTCCCTGCTTTTTTTAAAATAATGGCATTACATTTGCTATCCTCCAATTTGTAAGAACTGCTTCAGAATCTATAGAATGTTTGAAGATAGCCACCACTGCGTCCAACATTTCCAGGCAACTTCCTTTAGTACTTTGGGATGTAGACTATCAGGCCCTATGGTTTGTCACCCTTTAACCCCAGTAATTTCCCAGTATCATTCCTAGTACTGTACCAATATCCTTCAATTTCATCATCTTCCTGGATTCTTAGTTTCTTAACATTTTTGGGAGGTTATTTTTACTCTCTTTTGTGAAAACAGACCCAATTCTTTGCTATTTCTTTATTCTTCATTATAATTTTCCCTGCTTTCCTATAAAGGGATCTTCATTTATCTTTACTAATCTTTTTCTCTTCACATATTTATAGATTTTGTGGTCAGATTTTGTGTCCTTGCAATTTTACTCTCATGCTTTATTTCCTCCTTTTGATCAAACTTTTTGTCCTCTTTTGCTGAATTCTAAAATATTCACAATCCCCAAGTTTGCTGCCTTATTTTTGGCAACTTTGTGTATCTCCTTTTTGGAACTAATACTATCCCTAGTTTATTTTACAAGTTATGGTTAAGCCACATTTCCTCTTATTTTGCACTAGACAGGCATGAATAATTGTGATTTATGAATTACAAATAATTTCAAGAATTTCAAATAGTGAACCCTTTACAAATTGTCAATGACTGCTTCTAATATTCCTGATGCAGGGCTTATGCTCAAAATATTGACTCTCCTGCTCCTCGGATGCTGCCTGACCTGATGTGCTTT
This sequence comes from Chiloscyllium plagiosum, assembly GCF_004010195.1. NCBI lineage: Eukaryota > Metazoa > Chordata > Chondrichthyes > Orectolobiformes > Hemiscylliidae > Chiloscyllium > Chiloscyllium plagiosum. The sequence continues at coordinate 14,835,990 of NC_057736.1, forward strand.
TCCAGCACCACACATTTTGACTGACTCTCCAGTATCTGCAGCCCTCACTTTCTCCTGCTTCTAATACTAACCTTGCTTGCAGGATTACTCCATTCATTTTCTCACTGAAAACCTTTTAGATATGCTGGAAAAGATTTACGGGGATATCCTCAATTTTGAACTGTCAAACTCAAAAAAGTAAGAACCATCATCTATAAACAGAATCAGGCATTTTGCACTGCTTCTATTTTAACGGTATCTCTGAATCTTCTAACTACTGAAACTTTCAGTGTTGCCTTGGGAATCGCTTACTACAGAAGTTCAAGTGCAAGACTACCGAACTAGCGAACTTCCCTTTTTAATTAATTTGTGGGCATGGGTATCTCTGGCTGGTCAGAATTTATTGCTTGCCCCTAGTTGTCATTGAAAAGATGGTGCTGGGCCACCTTCTTGAACCTCTGCAGTCCATGTCTCTAAATGGGCCTGCAATGCCCTTTGGGAAGGAATTTCAGGATTTTAACACAGTGACAATGAAGGAACTGTGATTTATTTCCAAATCAGAATGGCGAATGGCTTGGAAGGGAAGTTGCAGATGGTGGTCTTCTCATTTAATTGTTGCCCTTGTCCTTCTAGATGCAAGTGATTGTTGGTTTGGAAGATGCTGTTTAAGGATCTTTGGTGAATTTCTGCAATGCATCTTGTAGACATTACACGCTGCTGCTAGTGAGCTTTGGTGGTGGAAGGTGTGGATGCTTGTGGATGTGGTGGCAATCAAGAGGGCTACTTTGTACTGGATGGTGTCAACTTTCTTAATGTTGTTGGAGCTGCATCCATCCAGGCAAATGGGGAATATTCCATCACACTTGTGATTTGTGCCTTTGAGAAGTTGGACAGGCTTTGGGAGTCAGAAGGTGAGTTACTTGCTGCAGATTTCCTAGCCCCTGACTAACTTTGTAGCCATTGTGTTTATGTGGAGAGTCCAGTTGAATTTATGGTCAGTGGTAACCCCCAGATGTTGATGTTGGGGGAATTTAATGTTGGTGACATCATTGAATGTCAAAGAGCTGTGTTTAGATTGTCTTTTATTGGAGATGGTCTTTGTTTGGCACTTGTGTGATGTGAATGTTACTTGACACTTCTCAGCCCAAACCTGGATTTTATCCTGATCTTGTTGCATTTGAAAATGGAGTACTTCAGCATTTGAGGAGTCATGAATGGTCATGAACATTATGCAATCATTGGTGAAAGTCTCCACTTCTGACCTTGATGAAGCAAGCTCAAGATGGTTGGGCCTAGGTCATGACCCCTGAGGAATTCCTCCTGAGATGACTGATCAAACAAGCACAATGATCTTCCTATGTACCAAGTGTGATTCCAAAAAGCAAAAAGAGTTTGACCTTGATACCCACTGATTCCAGTTTTGCTACCGCTCCTTGGTTGAATGTAGCTTTGATGTCAAGGGCATCACTGTCACCTCACCTCTGAAATTTCATTCGCATATGGACAGTTTAAACAAGACAGTTACCATAACAAATCAAAACAAAACTGGAGTAGTGTTTCTGCTTTGGGAACAACTGAGAAATTGTGGTCAAACTGCACTGGTAAGGTTACAATTCAAGTTTTTGTTTCAAATCATTTGTATTACCATGAACTTACTGAATGGTAACCTAATGCAGTAATATTAGTACAATTTAATTCAGGTTTATCAAAAATAAACATTTTTAAGAAGCAAGTTACCTTTCTCACGCAAAACCATGTTTTTTCCAAACCTATAGTCACAGGACTATATTATTATAACCAGCTAACATTAGCCATCACGTGTGCAGTAATTCAGTACCTAATATAAATCATGCTGGTCAGCAAAACAGAATGGAGTATGTCCAATCAGCTGGTCACTGGAAACATTTGAAAACTGCCTCCCACAGACAGACAGAAGGAGAAGGGTGAGAGCTTGAGAGAGAAAGCTTGAGAGAGAGAAGGGCAAGAGAGAAAGGGAAGGGCTGGAGCTTGAGAGAGAAAGAGAAGGGTGAGAGCTCGAGAGTGAAAGAGTTAATGAGTGCGGCATGCACGCAATGTATTCCTCCTTACCCTCAGTGTTAGACTGTTGTACTGGCTGCATTTGATCACTTTCTCCATCAGACTCGGACCCAATTTCAGAGTAGGATTCAGATGGCAATGGCTTATCCTTGTCTTCACAGCTTGCACTAGTTTCAAAGGTGTTGCAGTCAGGTTTTGCACCCTGTTGGATTCCTACCCTCTCTCTCCGTGAGAACCTGAATTTTTAAAAAATGAAAGTCTTTGGAATTTATGATTTTAATTTGGCAGATTCGTGTGTACACTGTTCTCCACAGTTTGTTTTTTAAGTATCAAGAAACATATCAAAAAGTTTAACCAGAGATAAAGGGGCATGACTGACCTCAGGTGATCATGGGGTCATACTCACCATGAAAACAGTGATAGCAGGGCCAAAATACATAATCCAATACATGTAACCAAACAATGAAACAAAGCGCTAAAAACAAAACCTGAGGAAATTGAAAAGCCTCCAACACAGGAGGTGTTGACATAGGGGTCTTATCGCTGGACAATAATGATCCAGATAATGTTCTGGGTCCTTAGGTTCAAATCCTGCCACAACAGATGAAGGAATTTGAATTCAATAAAAGAAAACCTGGAAGTAAGAGTCTAATGATGACCATGAATCAATTAATCAGGAATTAATTTTTAAAAACTGTATTATTTATTGAACTGGAAGGATATCCTTCACCTGGACATTTTATTTATTACTCATTCATGGGACTTGGGCATCACTAGCTGTGGCTGTGTTTATTGCCCATCCCTTGTTGCCCTTGAGTGGGTGGTGGTGTGCTGCCTTTTTGAATTGCTGCAGTTGATTTGATGTAAGTAAACCCCACAATGCTGTAGGGAGGAAGTTTCATGATTTTGAAACAGTGACAATGAAGGAAAAACAATATTTTTCCAAGCAAGGGGAGTGACTAGCTTGGAGGGGTGCTTGCAGCTGGTGTGTTTCCAGGTGTCTGCTATCACTACCTTTCTTAGTGATAGTAGTTGAGAGTTTGGCAGATGATGTCTGAGGAACCTTGGTAGATTTCTGCAGATCATCTCCAGATAGTAGACCCTCTTGCTACTGAGCTTATTGATGGAAAGAATTAATGTTTTTGGATGTGTTGCCAATCAAACAGCTGGATGTTGTCAAACTTCTTGAGCATTGTTGGAGCACCACTCACAAGTGGGAAATAATCCACCACATACTGACTTGTGCCTTACAAATAGTGTATAGGTTTTGGAGAGTCAGCAGGATTCCTAGTCTCTGATTTGCTCAGGTAGCCACATTATGAATATGGTAGTTCAGTTCACTTTCTGGTCAATGAAAACCCTCAGGATATTGATTATGGGGGTTTCAACAATGATAATGCATTTGAATTAATATTAAGGGACATTAATACCCCAGAATTAATGACTTGGTTAAGATTCATTACCACATTGTGTCTTTCAACAAAATGTGAGTAACAATGTCACTTAACATCTTACCCAATGGTAACTCAAATGCTATAGCAGCTAGATCATGAACGAGGTACAAATCTGCAGTACTATTCTCCACATGTGCACAAAGCTGATTTTAACTGTTACTGTACAGAGTTGGAAGTTGAAGTCTTGTCCCTGCCTCCACAGTTTAAGGTAACTATTTAAGTGGGAACATTTTTGCTTGCTGTACCAAAGCTATGCTCCACAAGAGCATTCCTTTGCCTTAATTTACTGAGCAGCAAGCAGAAGGATCAGCAAAAACTCCCCTGCTTAATATGTTGCAACAGAATAGGTTGTGATCTGGTTTCATCCAGTTGTGAAACATATAAAGAGTTATACAAATATTTTGTGTCCTATCTTCTCCACTTCTCCTTAAGGCACTAACTCATTGCAAGTGTATTCCCTCTAACATCTCTCACAAGTATTTCATCTCTCCATCTTGACAAAGAAGATTGCTGGATTAGTCAATTCAAGGAACATCACAAATCATTGAGATTGCATTGTCATCCAGTTCCAAGCACATGCTCTAGGGATGTCACTGAATTGCCTCAGAAGCATGAATCCTGGTTGATTTTTGTATCTAAGCAAACCATTAACTGCTGACCATAAATCAGGACTGACTTTGAAATAAACCTGGGGCATTCATTGTCAGTGTGGTTTAGTTGATAAACTTGACAAGCATTGTGTATTGAGGATTCATTACTTTTATCCATAACATAAATCATGGGACTCACTGACTGCGTAACCAAGCAACAGTTGGTTTAGTCAAGGAACTTTATAGCACATGTGGTTAGATGGTTACATTCTAAGTCAAATTAATGTCAACAACATCAGGTTCAATTCCTTGTTAGGTTGGAACAGACACAGGGTCTGCCTCTACACCCTGCCCATAGTAGAAAATCACAGCACTTTGTTGTAGTTTGGCAAATAATTTCCAAGGACCTGTAACAAAGGGAGAGAATGCAAAAATTCCACTGCAATACATAATCATGTAAACATAACATGAACATAGAACAGTACAGCACAGTAAAGGCCCTTCAGCCCTTGATGTTGTGCCAACCTTTTATCCTACTGTAAGATCAGACTAACCCACATACTCTTCATTTTACTATCTTCCATGCGCCTATTCAAGAATCGCTTTAATGTCCCGAATGTATCTGACTCTACTATCACTGCTGGCAGTGCATTCCATGCACCCACGACGCTGTGTAAAGAACCGACCTCTGACATCTCCCCTAAACCTTCCCCCAATCACCTTAAAATTATGCCCCCTCGTGATAATCATTTCGCCCCTGGGAAAATGTCTCTGATTATCCACTCTATCTATGCCTCTCAACATCTTGTACACTATTAATCAAGTCACCTCTCATCCTTCTTTTCCAATGAGAAAAGCCCTAGGTCTCTTAATCTTTCTTCATAAAACATGCCCTCTAGTCCAGAGAGCATCCCAGTAAATCTCCTCTGCACCCTCTTTAAAGCTTCCACATCCTTTCTAGAATGAGACAACCAAAATTGAATACAATATTCCAAGTGTGGTCTAACCAGGGCTCGATAAAGCTGCAGCATCACCTCATGGCTCTTAAACTCAATCCCTCTGCTAATGAAAGGCCAACACACCATAAGCCTTCTTAACAACCCCATCAACTTGGGTGGCAACTTTGAGGGATCTATGGAGATGGACCCCAAACTCCCTCTGTTCCTCCCCACTGCCAAGAATCCTGCCTTTAACCCTGTATTCTGCATTCAAGTTTGACCTTCCAAAATGAATTACTTTACACTTTTCCAGGTTGAACTCCATTTGCCACTTATCAGTCCAGTTCTGCATCCTGTCAATGTCCCAGTGCAATCGACAACAGCCCTCCACACTACCCGATACTCTACCAACCTTTGTATCATCGGCGAACTTACTAACCCACTCTTCCACTTCCTCACCCAAGTCATTTATAAAAATCAGAATGAGCTGAGGTCCAGAACAGATCCCTGCAGGACACCATTGGTCACCGAGATCTAGGCTGAATACTTTCCATCTACTACTACCTTCTGTCTTCTATGGGCCAGCCAATTCTGTATCCAGATGGCCAGATTCCCTGTCTTCTTACTTTCTGAATGATCCCACCATGGGGAACCTTATCAAATGCCTTGCTAAAATCCATGCACACCACATCCACTGCCCTACCTTCATCAATGTGTTTTGTCACATCCTCAAAGAATTCAATAAGGCTTGGGAAGCATGACCTGCCCCTCACAAAGCCATGCTGACTATCTCTAATCAGACTATGGTGTTCCAAGTAATCATAAATCCTATCTCTCAGAATCCTCCCTAATAATTTGACCAACACAGATGTAAGACTGACTGGTCTGAAATTCCCAGGATTATCCCTATTCCTTTTCTTGAACAAGGGAATAATATTTGCCACCCTCCAATCATCTGGCAGTACTCTAGTGGACAATGAGGATGGAAAGATCATTGCCACAGGTGCAGCAATCTCTTCCCTCACTTCCTGTAGTAACCTAGAGTATATCCCGTCTTGGCCCTGGGGATTTATCTATCCATATGTTTTTCAAAATTTTCAGCACATCCTCCTTCTTAATATCAACATTTTCAAGCATGTCAACCTGTTCCACGCTGTCCTCACAAACATCAAGGTCCCTCTCAGTAGTGAATACTGAAGAAAAGTATTCATTAAGGACCTCTCTTACCTCCTCTAACTCCAGGTACAAGTTCCCTTCACTATCCCTGATCAGCCCCACCCTCACTCTGGCCATCCTCTTGTTCCTCACATAAGTGTAGAATGCCTTGGGAGGTTTCCTTAATCCTACCACTAAAGCTTTTTCATGCCCTCTTCTAGCTCTCCTAAGTCCATTCTTCAGTTCCTTCCTGGCTACCTTGTAACCATCTAGAGCCCTGTCTGATCCTTGCCTCCTCAACCTTAAGTAAGCTTCCTTCTTCCTCTTGACTAGATGTTCCACATCACTTGTCACCCAAGGTTCCTTCACCCTACCATCTATTCCTTGCTTTTTTCAAACTATCATGGGAAAGCAAATAAGTTCAAATTTGGGCTATGACCCATCATTTTTGTCTGTGGTGTAGATGAGTAATAAAGGGTATTCATTCAAGTAGACCATGAAACTAGAAAGGTCAAGATCAGACTTGTACATAGAAATTGCTGGAAAGTAGCCATATTGGACTTTAGATATAGTTTATCTTATCTAGGGCTCATAATTCTGCTAAAGTGTTTAGGGAAATGCTCATTACTATCGATCAGACCAAAAGCTATTTGAGTGGGAATTTCACTTTACTCTTTTAGAGTTAACTAATTCAGAATGTACAGACTTTCACTTAACTTTACTCTTTCAGAGTTAACGAGTTAGGAATATACAGATCATTACCGTTCATTAATCCAGCCTAAATTGAAAGGTAATACTAGTAAAGACAAAATTAATTAAATATGTCAATGAATTCAATACTGAGCTGAGAAACATGAACAAGCCTGGGCCACAAACCAGCCTGGTCATCTGACAGCTGTATTATGCATACTTTTATAAGAGGGAGAAAGTGACGACTGTAGGTGCTGGAGATCAGAGTCGAGAGTGTGGTGCTGGAAAAGCAGAGCAGTTCAGGCAGCATCCGAGCAGCAGGAGAATCGACGTTTCGGCCATCATGAATTCCTGATCATGGGCTTATGCCCGAAACGTCAATTCTCCTGCTCCTTGGATGCTGCCTGACCTTTTGTGCTTTTCCAGCACCGAACTCTTGACATTTTTATAAGCACCAAGTATCGAACAACTGTCCTGGAGAAGAAAGGAATTAAATTGGAACTAACTGGGCAGATCTCTCAGACAGCACACTTGCGTCTGGCGATGCTCCTGCATCTTCTGATGTGCTTCTCTGCACCTAGAAGAAAAAGAGCAGATATTAGTATACAATAAGAGTATTTCAACTAAGTTCAATCTCATACCCAGTATTCAAACATACTCCCCAGAGGCACATGAGCATGAAAAAAATCTAGGATAGTAATTTTGACTTTTGATGATGTATAAGATGAGTAACAACAGAAATCAACAAACCTGGAGATCAGGAAAAGTTATAATGGATTGCTGTGTTGCATTGCATGTTTTGCACTACCTTCCAAAGTCAACATTACCCCAAAGTATGGGGTACCATTTTTCTAAGTCTCTAACATTCCAACACTCCCAGTCTCACTTCACTTGCCTTTCTCATATCCCCAAAATCTGTGCCTCAGCTTCCTGGTCACCTGGATTCACACAGACAATTCTCATTCTGTGTAAAGGAGTTCCTTCAGATATCAGATTTAAATATTTCATTTGTTTACTATCTTTACTGTCTGTGCAATGCAGTATACAGACCCCAGGACTTCCTCAGTATAGAACTTTTCTTTTAAAATATTTCCAATTAAGATGCACAGTGTTGGAGGTAGTATGTTATCATGGATAAATGATTGGCTAAATCTTAGGATATAGAGTTGGGATAAGGGATGCTATGATTCTATGGTAAGGGAAGCACGTTCAGAATGGCAAACTAGTAGAATCCCACCAGGATTAGTATTGGGACCACAATTATTTGTAACATATGTTAATGATTTGGTTGAGGAAAGTTAGTACACTACAGCAGATGACTTAAAAATAAGTGGGAAGCAAATGGTTAGACAGAAAAATGCTGCTGAGGATTGTCAGATCAGCCATGGAATGATGGAGCAGACTCAATGGATTGAATGGCCTATTTCTGCTCCTGCACTTCATGGTATCCACTCTTACTACTGATCCCTTACTGTATCATGTGTCAACCTGCACTCATTCTATTTCACTGATGAAAGGACATATCAATATAATTTTTCTTCATCTACCCATCTTATGATGGGTTGTTTGCATTAACTATTAATATACCAATTAAGTGGGGAGTCGAAGGATCTTCGGTTTCTCCTCCCAGGTGACACTTCCATGTTGTTTGGCACTCTCACCAGAACTAGTTGAGCTGAGTCTGGGATCAGGGACACCAGGCAACTTGAAAAGAATGCTCTTTACCAAACATTGACAGGAATTGTTACTTGCTGGTACAAGTTATTTTTATTTCAAAAATATACTTTATTCATAAAAAAAACTACACATATATATGTACAGTAGCACATCAAGGAAACAAACATTGGATTTTGACTATCCAAACAAACAAAGGCATCTCCTACTTGAACAGTCTATATTTACATGCATTTGGGGCACCAGGAGGTTCCGATAATTGAACAGACCTCAAAGTCATTAGTTACTGTGTTACCTCCTCAAATAATTCAAAGTCGATTGCTTAAGCAAAATTTTCCCTTTCAAAATTCCATGCAAGCTATTCATTATTACATTTCTCATTTGTAGCTTTTCTTTGGTTCTCTGCTATAAGTAAGGATTCTTGATGTTGTCGTGACAGACTGTAATTCCCTCAACATGTTTTGTTTTCCTGTTTTAATTATAAAAATTACATTTGAACATCCACCAGTCCTATAACATGACACCTTCATCATCAATTTATCAAATACAACAGTAATATCTTGGTTAACTCTTCCCTGGAATCTTTCAAAATACAAGGATACAGTACTTTTTTTTGGGGGGTGGGGAGGGCAAGGGTTCAGTTAGCTGAATTGGCTGGATGGCTGGTTTGTGATGCAGAGTCACATCAACAATATGGCTCCATTTCCTGGCTGAATTTACCTTGAAGGAATCTCCTTCTCAATCTCTCCTCTTGCCTGTTGTGTGGTGATCTTCCAGTTTCTCGAATGAGAAAGCAGCCTATGGTCTGTTAAGACAATGGTGACCTTAACATCCTTTTCTCTTTGCGATTTTAAATGCACTAATCTTATTAGTTACCTCATCATGTCCACATGTCCCATCTCCCTTCTAAAAACCAAAGCAAAATAATTAAGGTTTTATCATCTCTTTGTCATTACTGTTTTATTATCTTCTCCCTGTAAATATTTAGTGGTTCAATTCTCATTAGACTTCTTTTTTTATTGATATGCCTGCCAAAAGTTTTAAATAATTTGATCGTTTAGTTCATAGGTCCTCTTTGCATTCATAAATTGTCTTCTTGATCTTTGTCCTAATCTCTTTCTATTCTCATTTATCAGTAGAAATTTGGTAAGAGATTGTCCTCACCTGTGTTGTTAGGTGGGGTTGCTGCAGCTGAACATCGTCAGAGAAACTGAAAGATGGTGATATGTCAAGGGGCACCTTTTTCATAATGAGGACTACTTGATTTGGATTCTCCCGCAGTTTGGCAACCAGGTTATGCAATGTCCACCCAACCTATTGGTGGAGAAAAAAAAACAAGAAGGAAGAGTCCCCAAGTGGGAAATCCATCATTGCATAGGTTGTTGGAACAATGTTTCTCTTTGGAGTCAGTTAACAAATAAATTAAGAGGCTTTAAGATGAAAAAAGGATTCCAGCATCTCTCTGTGTCATCACTGAGTAATAGGCCCATACATTGAAGGTTTGTAGAATCATAGAATCCCTACAGTGTGGAAGCAGGCCATTCAGCCCAATGAGTCCACATCGACCCTCCAAACACCATCCACCCAGACCCTATCCCTGTAACCTTGCATTTCAAGTACCTAATCCACCTAACCTCCACATCCCCGGACACTATGGACAATTTACCATGGTCAATCCACCAGATCTGCACATCTTTGGACTATGGGAAGAAACCGGAGCACCAAGAGGAAACCCATGCAGACACACGGAGGATGTGCAAACCCCACACAGTCACCTGAGGGTGGAATCAAATCCAGGTCCATGACACCGTGAGGCAGCAGTGCTAACTACTGAGTCACCATGTCACCCCAAGCACTTTGAATTCTATGTCTTAGTCAGGTGGTTTTGGTAGGGAAGGTAGGTAAAGAGATTTAGGTGCCCAGGAGATCCTAAATGTTAGCGTGCAGGGTTCTGGAATGACAGCAGTCAAGGCCATGTTCAAAAAAACACAGCAAGTGGCTGGGAACAGTTCCCCTGTCTCCTCTATTGTGTGTATTATAGCTGAAGGGAGTGAGAATTAGTGATGATGCCTTAGAGAAAACATAATATTGGTTTGTATTAATGAAACCTGGACTGTAAAGATTAGATGACACGGTAAGATGATATTTCTTACAATTAATCTACCTTTAAGAGACATGCTTATAATGTCAACACTGCATCATGTGACCAAACTGTATAAAGATCTCATGCCCCCATCTTGCCCCTGATCACTTGAAGAATGAAGCTAGAATATGGATACATGATTACCAGATCAGGCTGAATTTGTCAAACTTCTAAAGTGTTACATTGAAATTTGAAAATTTAGTCTTATAAACTGTTGATCAGTTCGTGTAATTATTGAATTGACAAAATGTGCTTATAGTCAAGAGTGTGGTGCTGGAAAAGCACAGCAGGTCAGGCAGCATCCGAGGAGCAGGAAAATCGACATTTCGGGCAAAAGCCCTTTATCAGGAATGAGGCTGGGAGCCTCTGGGGTGGAGAGATATATTGGGAGTAAGGTATCTGAAAGTGCAATAGGTGGATGGAGATGGGGGTAAAGGTGATAGGTCGGAGGGGAGGGTGGTGGTGATAGATGAGAAGGAAGATTGACAGATTGGACAAGTCATGACGATAGTGCTGAGCTGGAAGGTTGGAATTGGGGTAAGGTGGGGGGGAAATGAGGAAACTGGTGAAATCCACATTGATGCCCTGGGATTAGAGGGTCCCGAAGCAGAAGATGAGGCAATCTTCCTTCAGGCGTCGGTTGGTAAGGGAGTGGCAATGGAGAAGGCCCAGGATCTGCATGTCCTCAGCAGAGTGGGAGGGGGAGTTGGAGTGTTTGGCCACGGGGCAGATGTCCCAGAGATGTTCTCTGAAGCACTCTGCAAGTAGGTGTCCAGTCTCCCCAATGTAGAGGAGATCGCATTGGGAGCAGCAGATATAGTAAATGACATTTATGTAAGTGCAAATGAAACTTTGATGGATGTGGAAGGCTCCTTTGGGGACGTGGGTGGAGGTGTGGGCGCAGGTTTCGCAATTCCTGCAGTAGGGGAAGGTGCCAGGAGGTGAGGATGGGTTGTTAGGGGGCGTGGACCTGATGAGGTAGTCACAGAGGGAATGGTCTTTATGGAAAGCAGATAAGGGTGGGGAGGGAAATATATCTCTGCTGGTGAGGCCTGTTTGTATGTGGCGGAAATGGCGGAGGATAATGCAATGTATACGGAAGTTGGTGGGGTGGAAGGTGAGGACCGGGGGGTTCCTTGTTGCGGTTGGAGGGGCAGGGTTCGAAGGCTGATGTGTGGGATATGGATGAGATGTGCTGGAGGGCTTCATCAACAAAGTGGGAGGGAAAATTGCAGTCTTTAAAGAAGGAGGCCATCTGGTGTGTCCTGTGGTGGAACTGCTCCTCCTGAAGCAGATACAGTGGATGCAGAGGATTTGGGAATAAGGGATAGCATTTTTGCAGGAGGCAGGGTTGGAGGTGATCTAATCCAGGTAGCTGTGGGAGTTGGTGAGTTTGTAGAAGATGTCAGTGTTGAGTCGGTCACCATTGATAAAGATGGAGAGGTCCAGGAAGGGGGGAGAGATGTCAGAGATGGTCCAGGTGAATTTAAGGTTGGGGTGGAATGTGTTGGTGAAGTTGATGAACTGTTCAATCTCCTTGTGGGGGCACGAGGTGGCGCCGAGGCAGTCATCAACGTAGCGGGAGGAAAAGGTGGGGAATGGTGCCAGCGTAACAGCAGGAGATGGACTGTCCCACGTAGCTGACAAAGAGACAGGCATAGCTGGGGCCATGCGGGTGTCCATGGCTGCCCCTTACGTCTGGAGGAAGTGGGAAGATTCGAAGGAGAAATTGTTGAAGGTGAGGACCAGTTCAGCCAAATGAATAAGAGTGTCAGTGGAAGGGCACTGTTGGGGGGCATTGAGAAAGAAAGAAATGGAGGGTTTGGAGGCCCTGGTCATAGCAAATTGAAGTGTATGAGGACTGGATGTCCATGGTGAAGATGAGGCATTGGGGGCCAGGAAAACAGAAGTCTTGGAGGAGGTGGAGAGTGTGGGTGGTGTCCCAAATGTATGTGGGGAGTTCCTGGACCAGGGGAGATAGGACAGTATCAAGGAATGTGGAGATGAATTCGGTGGGGCAGGAGCAGGCTGAGACAATGGGTTGGCTGGGGTAGTTAGGCTTGTGAATCTTGGGAAGGAGGTAGAATCAGGCAGTGCGGGGTTCCCAAACTATGAGGTTGGAAGCTGTGGGTGGGAGATTCCCTGAGGTGATGAGGTTCTATACGGTCTGGGAGATGATAGATGGGGGGGTGGGGTCATGGTCAAGGGGGCAGTAGGAGGAGGTGTCTTCGAGTTAGCATCTGGGTTCAGCAGTACAGAGGTCAGTGCACCAAACTACCACTGCCCCCCCTTTGTCTGCTGGTTTGATGGTGGGGTTGGGGTTAGAGCAGAGGGAATGGAGGGATGCGCGTTGTGAGGGTGAGAGGTTGGAGTGGGGGAGGGAAGTAGACTGGTTGAGGCGGTCAATGTCTCGGTGGCAGTGGAACTAAAGAGGACAAGGGCGGGTCTCACACCGGCATAGGGTGTCCTGGTGGATGGGGTGTGTTGGAGGCGGGCGAAGAGGTCCTCTGAAGGTGGGCAGGAGTATTGATTGAAAATGTAAGCTCAGAGGCCGAGGCAGCAGAAGAAGTATTCGACGTCACAATGCGTTGATGTGTGAACAGAGTGGACTAAGTTTTTTTCTTTGGAAAAATGAAATGTGTTATGCTTCGTAATCAAGATACCTTTGTGTGACTTGCCCAACACATCATCACTGTATGTGACATGAGGGTATAAAGGTCTCATCATCCATCTTACCTGGCATCGCTTGAGTGTCTTAGGAATGCAATATTTGTACATAATTGTTAGTAGCAATGTATATCTGCTGGATTATTCAATGCCACAATATCCACACCCAACTCCTCATGTTGTGGGAGATACTACCACATCAGCTAAAGTACCTTTAAGAAGCAAACTGACAACATTAAGAGATATGAAAAAAGGAGATATGTGGACTTAGTTTGCAGACTAGGTATACTTTCACTGAAGGGTGAAAATGACTTGAGAACTTTGAGAAGCCTTTTTCGCTGGAGCTTTACAATTACTGTCATTTGAAATGAAAATTAAGAATAAAGAAAGACAGAAGAAAAAAAATTGAGGAGAGGATCACTACCCATACTATAACAAATAAGAATTGTTATTTGAGATTATACCAAACATTCCAACTTGAATCAGTTTTTCTCACCTCTCCTTAGGATGCTCTTCATTTTTTTCATTATTTAACCTTCTTTTATAATCAACCCATTCAGAGATGTTATTACAAATCTCTGGAGCAGTTGGGACTTGAACCTAGGACTCTCATAGGGACACTACCATTGAGTCAAAGGAGGTCCATAGGACGTAATTCTTGTTAGGATTAGGATTGCATACACAACTAAATAATTACTGTTTGGATGATCACCCTCAAACATTGCTCTTTAGCCTCAGAGTTAAGACCAAGTTAAAAGCATTGAGGGATAAAAGCACAGGAAATAACAGAATTAAGATACAGAGAAGCCACAATTGTACTGAACAGCAAAACAGACTCAAGGGATAGATGGAACATTCCAAATGTTCTGATGAGAGCTGGAATCATGCAACCAAGCTCAATCTATCTATTCAATATCTGCATATGCTAACTTCCCAGACACAGTCATGGTGAAGAATTGGAGAAAGAACTCTGACTCCTGATCCAGGAAGCCTGAATTCTTTGGTGTTTGTCATATAGAAAATACTGACAATATGGAAGCTGTCAAAAATAGATTAATTTCCAAATATACATCATCAACTGAACTTAGATCAACATCCAGTGTTTAAAGGAAGGGGGTTTATTGTAAACACTTGGGGTCAACAAATTCAAAAATCAAAATTAAAAATTCATAAGTAAAAGTAAAAGGGATCATTAGAAAGGCGAAGGGAGAGAAAAAAAACAAGGGTGTTTATTATCTAGAGAATATTTAAGGGTATTTATAGCGCACAAGAAATAGGAAGTTAGAAAGAAGGTCACTTTTATACTTAAAAGGGAGGTCACAACAAGGAAACTCTAAGAAATGAACTGGAGGAAAATAATCAGAAAGCAGTTTTTAAATTAAAAAGGTTGATGGGACTCAAGTTAAAATAGTCAGTAGATGTAGATGGTAGCCCAGTAAACAGAGGGTACTGGTCAGGGGAGAAAGGGAGGTGCACTAACTAAAAGTATCTTTGGAATTGGGAATTATGACAAACAACTGGAGCGTGGAAAAGATTACATCCTGCAAATATACCAATAGGAACATTAATTCCTTTTTAACGCTATAAAGATAAAGTGAATGGATACCATAGAGGGTGGTAGGTGCCTGGAACACGTTGCCAGCAGAGGTAGTAGAGACAGGCACTGTAGATTCATTTAAGATGCATCTGGGCAGATGCATGAGTGGGTGGGGAGCAGAGGGATACAGATGCTTAGGAATTGGGTGACAGGTTTAGACAGTGGATTTGGATCGGCTCAGGCTTGGAGGGCCAAAGGGCATGTTCCTGAGCTGTAAATTTTCTTTGTTCTTTCTTTGGATACAGGAGTAGATAAGGGTTAGCTCCAGTTAAAGAGTTAGAACTTACACAAGTCACATGTACTGACTTGTAGCACACTTAAATCATCCAATGCAAATTTGTGATACCTAATACTTACTACAACCATATCATTCACTTGGACGACCTCATCTCCTGGTCGAATTTTCTGAGAGCGATAAGCTGGAGACTAAAGGAAAGGAAGTAAAGTCGATTTCATAAAAACATTCACTCAGTCATCTGCAATCCAACCAGGGTTATACATTCATATATGAAGACTGTTTAATTTTCTGTATTTTTAAAATGTGGAGCGAAATGAGAAAAAAAGTCTTTGTAAACAAAGAATTGCTACATGTTTTGAAAGCAAATCAGCCAACACTCGTTACAAGCATTGCTTACAAAAGTGCTTGTTCAAGCAGTAATTGAAGTACAGTGTATAGATAAGCTGGAGCCAAAGAGTTATGTAAACTGGAGCTTTGGTTGGCAACAAACAGCTGATTGATCTATAGACTAGTAACCAGTTATTAATGATAAAGGCCTTCTGCCAGCCAAAAACTGTGTAATTGATTCTCAGGTAGCTGAACTGCTATGAACAAGAATAGTGAGAAGCCTTTAGATTTCTGCCATATCAGAAGCTCTCTGTTTTCTGCACTAAAAGCTGTTAATGAAAGCCTGAAAAAAATGGTGTTATTGTATGCTGTGACTTTTAATTAATAAGTCAGAGAGCTTTTATAAATGTGAACTGGTCCCTGTGTCTCCTGCAAACCAGTGAAAGTCTCTCGAGAAGGAAGACTGGGATGTAGTATTCTTGTCAGCATAAAGAATCAAAATGGGAAAGGTAGTCCCACAATGGTTAACAAGGGAAATTAGGCATAGTATTAGACCCAAAAAAAGGGGCAAACAAATTGGCCAAAAATTTTAAAAAGCAGCAGGCCTGAGGATTGGGAACAATTTTGATTTCAGCAAAGGCGGTCAATGGGATATATTAAGAAGAGGAAAATGGAGTATGAGAAAATAAGCTTGGGGAACATACAAACTGATTGTAAAAGCTTCTATAGGTATGTAAAGAGAAAAATATTAGTGAAGACATGTGTGGGTCCTTTACAGTCAGAAACACAGGAAGTGATAATGGGAAACAAATAGATGGCAGACTTGCCAGGTTACGAGCTATTGGTTGAGGTTGAATAGGCCGGGGCTACTTTCTCTGGAGAGTCCGAGGCTGAGGGGTGACCTAATCGAGGTTTATAAAATCATGAGGGGCATGGATAGGGTAAATAGGCAAGGTCTTTTCCCCAGCGTGGGGTGTCCAAAATTAGAGGCATAGGTTTAAGGTTGAGAGGGAAAAGATGTAAAAAGGACCTAAAGGACAACTTTTTCACACAGAGGATGGTGCATGTATGGAATAAACTGCCAGAGGAAGTGATAGAGGCTGATACAATTACATTTAAAAAGGTATCTGGATGTGAATGTGAATACGAAGTGTTTAGAAGGATATGGGCCAAATGCTGGGATTAGATTTATTTAGGATATCTGGTCAGCATGGATGAGGTGGAGTGAAGGGTCTGTTTTCATGCTGTATATCTCTGACTCTAAGTGGTGGGCAGTAATTAATGAGTACCACAGAGATCACGATTGAACCTTAGCTACTCATAATATATATAATTAATTTGATAAGGGACCTAAATATTTGCAGATAGCACAACACCAGGTGGAAGGGGGAACTGTGGTGAGGATGCAAGACACTTCAGTGTGATTTGGACAAGATGAATTAGTGGCAAACACATGGCAGATTAAGAATAATGTGGATAATTGTGTGGTTATCCTCTTTAGTAGTCAAAAAAAAAATCAGTAAAGCAGATTATCTGAATGGTCATAGCTTGGGAAAATGGGAGCTGGACATCCTTGTACACACGTCACTGAAACTAAACATGTAGCTGCAGGTGTAAAGAAAGCAAATATATCTTCATAGCAAGAGGTTTCAAATTCAGGGGCAGGGATGGCTTGCTGTGATTGTACAAGGTCTTAGTAAGAATATACCTAGAGAATTGTGTGCAATTTTGGTCTCCTGCCTGTGGAGGGAGTGTAACAAAGGCTTACCAGACTGATTCCTGGGATGATCATACTGATGTATGAAGAAGACAAAATATGTTAGGACTATGTTCACTGGAATTTAGAAGAATGAGGGGTGATTTCATAGAAACCTGGAAAATTCTAACAAAACAAGGTAAACTCAGAAAAGATGTTACTTGTGAACAAGATGTCCATAAACAGGGAAATGGGGTAGGTCATTTCAAACTGAAATGTGAAGAAATGTCTTCACCCAGAGAGTGGTGAGCCTGTGGAACTTTCTGCCACTGAAAACGGTTGAGGTCAAAAATTAAATGTTTTCAAGGAGTTATGTACTGTTCTTAGAGCTAAAGGGATTGAAAAGTCTGGGGAGAAAGCAGGGAACAGGGTACTAAGTTGGATGAAAACCCATGATCATATTGAATGGTGGAGCAGGCTTAAAGGGCCAAATGGCCTACTCTTGTTCTAATTCTTTATGCTTCCTAAAAATCCCAGCAAGCCTGTAAACAGAACCACTAAACTGTTTTCCTGGTGTTTCTCTCGATTCACGACACTCACTTGCCCTACCCTTTCAAGTTTTGGTCCATACTTTCTGTCGGTCAGGTCTGAAAGAACAGGTGGACTCAGCATTCTCATAATTTATTTGCTTCTCTTTACCTTTAAAGACAAACTGGAGGTGAAAGTTCTATCCAGCTGCTCTCCTATTAGACAGAGACAGACATGATGAGGATCGACCAGCAAGGTCGAGAAGGTGAGCCAGTGTGAGAATTGAACCCGTGCTGCAGGCATCATTCAGCATCGCAAACTAACCATCTAGCCAACTATTTTATATACTGCACATGGATACATTTGTACCAGGATATCACAATTAAATTCTGCAGGGTGACGTGAAAACCAGCAGGAAGTTGTAAATTATTTCTTTGAAGTGTGAAAAAGACTTACATAAACTCTGAATGAATATCTAAAATAATTGTCAGAAAATCTAGGCAATACTGGCAAGGTGTAACCCTGTATAGATGATGAAGGGTTTTCTCTTTGAGCTGCAACAGTTGTGTTATGTGTTGATAGTGTTTGCACAATGAGATAAGATTGAGAATGTTTAAAAACAGTGACTCATCTTTAAGTCACGAAAGTGTCTGACTTGGAGCAAATCTTAGTGAAGATGGTGCTAAGTCAGGGTAAGTTGATCACTCATACGAGACTACAAATAAAAATCACAAAGCCGAAAAGAGACAAAAAATGGAAGTGAAATTCAGAGATGCACACTCTTGTACAGAACAACAAGCGTACATCGGGAGAGAAACATACAAACAGGTTAGTAGAAGATCAGGGAAACTACACAAGGTAATGAACAGCTCTGCCAGAGTCACCTATATTACAAGAATAATTTACAATGGAAATGGACAAAGTGTCTCTGACAGATACACAGAGGCCTTAACTAATATTCACACAAGTACAAGTTGATAGAAACAAATAAGCAGGTTAACAGAAATCGGCAGAGAGCAGGTGCAAGATTAATAAACACAAACAGGGATACATAGAAACAGAACAGGAATTATGTACACACGTACAGTGTGAGCTATGAAGAAAGTATGAGATAAATAAATATCACTTACATTTACTGTGGTTCCTGTGATAAAATGCAGCCCATTATTCGATTTGATTTCAATTCCCTGAACAATGTAAAGGGACAGTCCTTAATCCAGGAATAGGTAAGGAAAAACAGAAAATGACTAATAGCTTGAGAACTGCGTTCGCCATAACTGGAGACATGAACTTGCAGCAGTTGCATGCAATGTACTAAAATACTTCTGACATTTAATATCTTGGCCATCTATAATATTCCCAGATCAATGTACACATCAGCACTAGACACAGCTGTTACAACCCTCAATCAAACAAGTTGCAGAACAACCCACAGTTTGATTTAGAAATTAATATTAGATTTTCATTTACAGGTCTGAATTAACACTATAAGATAGTTTGAGCGAGTGTCCTGATTTCACAATGTATGTCTCATAAATTCAGTTACGATAAATTAGATTATTCACAACCTAGAGACACAGTCATTTGGCACACAAACAGACCCTTTTGTCCAACTCGTCCAAGCTAACCAAATTTCACAAACTGAACTAGCCACATTTGCCTGCATTTAGCACACATCTTTCTAACATCAGGGTGAATATCTGAAGTTTTAAAGATGTGCAGCCTGAAGATGTAAATTTTGGATAAGAAACCTTATGAAACTGGATCAAATCCAACATTCCTGTAATTTGTTTCTGCCTCCATACGGATTTCCAACATCTATGCGTGGCAGTCTTCTAGAACCGGAAGTTGTTATGAAGTTGAAGGCAGTTGGATATAGATTTGAATTTGGATTTGGAAAGATTTGGACAGGTTTAGACAGATCCAGTGTGAGATTTGGACAGATGTGAACAGATTTGGAGTATGAAAGATCCCAGAAGATTTAAACACTTGCCGATTAGTGTCCTAGATCTTTAAATAAAAATGTAGGTGAAAAAATGTGTTTAATTTTGGTAACTTATGGTTAGTTAAATTAAAAATGAGGGAAATGGCTGTTAACATTGAAGAGGTTCTGGGGTTTGAAGATGCTTGCCAAATTTGCCAAGAGAGTTTAGAAAGACAAAAGAAGATCATACTTTTAGAATTAGCACATAGATTAGAATTGCATTTAACCAGGGATAAAAGGAAAGCTGAAAATATAATGGTGTTGGTCAAGCACTTAGGTGTATCAGAGAAATAGACAAATGCAGTAGAGTTGGAAAAACCTAAATTAGAATTGAGGCAAATGGAGTTAGAAAATAAAGAAAGGGAAAGAAGAGCCATGTTAGAGGAAAGTGAAAGGGAGAGAAGGTTCTTAGCTGAACAAAAAGAAAAGGAGTGAGAGGAGAAAGAGACAGAGGAAAAAGAAAGGAAAGCAAGTTCTTAGCTGAAGAGAGAGAAGAAAGAGAAAGAGAATTTGAACTTCAGAAGTTATGAATTAGTCAGGAAAGTTAAGTTAGCAGATGAAGAGAGAAGGTAGTGATGTATACAAATATGTTAAATCAATGCCATATTTTGATGAGAAAGATGTCAAAGCCTTCTTTATTTCATTTGAAAAACCGGCTAGGCAGATGGAGTGACCAGAGAACTTGTGGGAAATGCTAGTTCAGGCTAACCTGGTAGGCGGGGCTAGTGAAGTATCTGCAGAGCTGTCAAATAAGGGGGTCAAGAGATTATGCAGGTATCAAAAAGGCGACTTTGGGTACTTATGAATTGTATAGACAGCGAATTGTATAAAAAGCGTATAGACAGCGGTTCAGAAACATAAAGAAGGAATCAGGTCAGACTTATGTTAAGTTTGAAAGAATTAAACACAGTCATTTTGATAGATGGGCATGGGCCTTAAAAATAGATAAGACCTATGAGGCTGTAAAAGAGATTATTCTGCTGGAAGAGTTTAAAAACTCATTTCCAGGGATGATAAGAATTCATTTGGATGAACAGAAAGTTCAAGAAGTGGGAAGAGCAGCAGAGATGGTAGATGAATACGCACTGGTGCAAAATCTAGCTTCCAGCAGGAATTTCATCCTATAAGGGATAGAAATTGGGAGGAGAGATCCTTCACTACTAAACAAGGAGTAGATCACACTGGTAATAGTTTACCACAGGTGAAAAAGAAACCCAAGAGGGTGGAAAGGAGACAAAAGGCCTCAGGTATTTTCACAGTAATGCAGCGCGACACATAAAAATACAGTGTCGATGGTTTAAGAAGGGCACTGAGGGGATTCAAGATGGCGGCGATCCAGTAGGTCCGAGTCTGCTAAGCTCTGCCCAGGACTCAACCAAAATGGGTCACCTACCTTTGAAAATCGAGGTCATTAGTAGAAAATCCAGTTGCTGGGCCTTCCTGAGCAGGAGGAAGAAGGCCAGCTTGTTAAGTTTCTGGAGCAATAGCTCCCACAACTGCTGAAGCTGGAGTCTGAGGTAAAACTGGGTGCAGGTTGAGTGGGCCCACCAGGTTGCAGTGTGCAGGCCTGGTTCGAACCAGTGACCCCGCCTGGTCCTAGTCTGACTCCGGCACTACAGAGGCAAACAAATGTTGCTGGGGGCCTCCAGAACACTTGGGAAGGATACCCAGTCTATGGTGTACAAGGGATCAAGAATAATGCTTTTTCAGGACTTATCCCTGTCATGACTCGCAAGAGGAAGGCATTTGACGAGGTAAAGAAGCATCTGAGGGATCTGAATATTCAGTGCTCCAGGAGATATCCGACAACACTGTGCTTCAGCCACAGAGGGTCTGTGTTTAACTTTAGATCACCGGAAAAGGCAAAAAAATCTTTGGATGCTCTAAAATAGATTGATTGGCCTGAATTATATGGACAATTATTCTATTTTACCTCTCTTTCCCCCGCTTCTCCTTCTTTCTTTCCTTTTTTTTCCGATTTTTATTTGTTATCTGCTTGGTTCACCTGGTTGTTGGGGGGGTGATTTTGATTTTTCCTTTAATATATGTCGGGATTATAATTTTATATATTTTACCTCATGTTGCTACTTTGCCAAGAATGCCTAGGGTAGTAGTATGGAAGGGATGGGTTGGGTACCCACCTTTAACTTCCTTGTTATAAGACATTGGTATTTGTTTATTTTGCTTTGTGATGTCTGGGCGAGGGCATGGCTCCAACTGGAAGGAGTCATGGTGGGAGTATTGGATGGTAGGAGTGCCCCCTGTGGACAAGGGGAAACGGCTCCTTTTAGTTATGTTTATGTTGTTGTTTCTTAGGAATAGTTTTTAGTAGTTCTGATTTATTAGTTTTAAAGGTTGTATTTTAAATCCATGTGAATTGTTTACAGTCTTTACTCAATGCTCTATGAATGGGGTTCTTCCTCCTGGGGGGTCTCGGACTTTCCTGGATAATCGTGGCTAGTTATTCGTCTAAATGGTGCACCTGGAATGTTAAAGGGAGTCACTCACTAATTAAAAGGAAAAAGATACTGTCAAGTCTTAAAAAAGAGAAGGTCGATGTAGCCCTATTACAGGAAACACACCTCACTGACAAGGACCATTTGAACTGCAACAGGGAGGATTTGGCCAGCTGTTCTTTTCATCTTTTAACTCGAAAAGTAGAGGAGTGGCCACTCTCACTCGGAAGAATCTCCCGTTTCAAGTGTTAAGCCAAATAAAGAATGAGTCCGGGTGGTTTATAATACTTAAAGCTCTAATATATGGAGAGGAATACGGGATCCTGAATGTATATTGCCCTCCAGCACATCCTTTTAAATTCATAATGTATGCGCTCTCCAGATTGATGGCTCTTGGGGCGCATCACACAATTATATGGGGAGATTTCAACCGTATCACTGACCCCAAGGTGGACAGGATCCCTAGGGGCTCTGTGGGTATATTTATGCAATCTAGGCAGTTGGTGGATTTAAATAGGGAGTTAGAACTGGTAGATGTGTGGAGGATAGAGGTTTTCCCTTTTATTCTTACCCACATAAGTGCCATACCAGAATTGATATGTTTTTTGTCCCGTCAACCTTTTTTAACTCGATATTGTCCTGCAAAATAAGGAATATAGCGGTTTCTGACCATGCTGGTACTAGGAAGTACCAGCTGAGCTCCTTGCTATCATATGTGGCTGATTGGGCCTCTCGTGATCCACGATCAAGTCTGGTGGTGATGAGATGTACTCCCGCCACTGGCGTATGGACCCTTTTCTACTGAAAGATAATAAGTTTATGGAATACTTTTTGCAGGAATTTAAAGCTTTCTGGGATATTAACTTAGGTATGGCCTGCAACCCATCGGTGGTGTGGGAGACTGCCAAGACCTATGCGCGAGGCTTGATTATCTTGTATTCTGTGACCCAGAAATGACAGAGGGAAGAACAACAACGTCTGCTCAAGGCGTGCTTGAAGGCAGCTGAGTCAGTGTATGTTAACAGGCTGTCGATAACCAAATTACAGCAGATTACAGCCCTCAGAGCTACTTTGAATGCTGCACTTACTCAAACAGCAAAGAGGGAGATACTATTTGCGAAGCAGAGACTATTTGAGTCGGACAATAAGCCGGACAGGTATCTGGCATACCTTGCCAGAAAGAAGCAGGCTCCCCAACATCTATTAGAGAGAGTGCTGGCACTTTGACTTGTAATCCTAAAAAGATCAATGCAGCATTTAGAAAATTCTATTTTGAGCTGTATCAGTCGGAGGGCTGTGAGGATAGAATGAGCAAGATGGAGTCCTTTTTTAAGAACTTGGACCTCTTGGGTGTAACATCGGAGCAGGTGTCCTTTTTGAGTGCCCCTTTGACAACTCAGGAAGTGCAGGAGGCAGTGAGGCTGCTCCAGAGTGGTAAAGCGCCTGGGCCAGATGGATTCCAAACTGAATTCTATAAGGAGTTTACAGATGAACTGGCCGGACCACTTATAGACGTGTACAACTATTTATTCAGTCAGGGTAGTCTCCCTGAGAATCTGTCTCATTCTCAGAAAAGGGAACGCCTCAGAAGACTGTACTTCATACAGGCCTATATCCTTATTGAATGTGGACTTTAAAATCCTGTCAAAAATGCTGGCATTAAGACTGGAGAGGGTATTGCTGTTTATCATAAAAGAGGACCAGACAAGGTTTACTAAGGGTCGCAGGTCGACTAATAATATCAGAAGAGTACTAAACATTGTGTAAATATGCCAGCAAAGAGCGATATTGGGCTTGGTCATTTCCCTAGATGCAGAGAAAACATTCGATCGGGTGGAATAGCCGTACCTCTTTTATATCATGGAACGGTTTGGCCTTGGAGAGGTTTTTACCAAATGGGTGGCAGTGCTATACAGTGACCCAAAAGCAGTGGTGCTTACTAATGGCATAAGATCAAATAGTTTTAGCGTTAGCAGAGGTTGTCGACAAGGGTGCCCTCTTTTGCCATTATTATTCACAGTAGTGATCGAACCGCTGGCGGAAGCCTTTCGGACGGATCTCAGTATAATGGCCCCGGAGGCAGAATCAGTCAAGCATAAAATTACTCTTTATGCAGACGATGTCCTTCTTTTCTTAACTGATCCAGTGATAATCTGTGCCCCGCTTAATACAAGTGGTTAATTTATTTGATGTGTTTTCAGGGTACAAAATTAATTTCATGAAATCAGAAGCCATGCCGGTGGGAGGTCTTACCAAAATATCCAACTTTGGAGGTGGAACCTGCTTCCCCTTTCAGTGGTCACAGGGAGGTTTTCAGCACTTAGGCACTTTTATTATCCCGGCTTTTGATCAGTTACATAAAGCTAACTATGTGCAGTTGTTTGAGAAAATAAGACAGGACCTTTGGTGCTGGGAAGATCTTCCGATATCCTGGATGGGAAGAATAGGTCAAGATGAATGTTCTCCCTCGCCTATTATACCCCATGAGAATGCTCCCTTTGATATTGCCAAGGCAAGTGCTGTGTAGGCTTTATGGTTGGCTTGGATCCTTTATTTGGCAACATAGACGTCCCTTTATCAAATTAGATAAACTGCAGCTTTTACAAGAAAGGAGGTGGGGGGAATCTAGATTTCCCAGACTTTAAGAAGTACCAGCTGAGCTCCTTGCTATCATATGTGGCTGATTGGGCCTCTCGTGATCCACGATCAATTTACATATCGAGGCTTCCCAGGCAAAATGCCCTCTCATCAACCTGCTGTTTATGGGACAAGGTGAGAACTGTCATGGATCATTGTAAAAGCCCAAATGTCCTAAACACAGTCAAAGCTTAGAGGATGATGCGACAGGGTGAGGGTACTCTACAAAAAAACCTCCCCCTTCATCTGATAGTGGGAATATTGGGATTTCAGCCAGGCTTGATAGACGCTGGTTTTAAACTTTGGGAGTCCAGAGGAATCTCCTGCTTGGGAGACCTAGTTGATGGGGAGGTCGTGATGTCGTTTGAACAGTTGTGTCAGAAGTTTAGGTTACCTAGCAATGACCTCTTTTAAGTATGAGAGATCATACAAAAAAAGACCACAATGATGATTAATCTTTATAAATCACAAATGGAGAGGAGAGTGCTCCAGTCAATGGGCGCCCCCTCGGTCAGTACTCTCTATCACTTGCTAGGTAATAATATATCAAAGGACATAGAATGATTATATAAAACTTGGACTCAAGAATTAGGGGCGGAAGTCTCCTCAGAGACGTGGGAGGATATCTGAGAAAGTGCTAGGAAGATCTCTATTTGTAATAGGACTCTAGCTGTTCAATTGAAGGTACTTCATAAGGCCCACGTGGCACCAGAACGGCTTGCAAAGTTTAAGACAGGAGCATCCCCAATATGCCCTAAGTGCAAAATAGAAGTCGATACTCTCACTCATTATTTGTGGACATGACATAAGATCCGTGGGTACTGGGACAATGTAACGAACGCTTTTGGCAAAGGTCTTGGGAACTGAGATTGGGTTGGATCTGGTGTCTCTCCTTTTGGGTTTTCCAAATCTTCCCTCTCTACAGGTACATAGGAAGAAACTGTTTACTATCCTCTCTTTTTGTGCGAGGAAAAACATTTTAGTGCGCTGAGTATTGGAAAGTTCCCCAGGACTCTCGAACTGGCATAGGATAGTTATGGAACACATTTCTCTGGACTTCATTACGAATATGGTGCACCAAAAAAACGCAATTGTTTTATAGAACATGGCAGCCCTTCTTGAGTTATATCGATGTAGATGTATCAGCCATATTATCTAGGGCCTTTGTTTAGCCATGAGGATGCTGTCTGTTGGTTCGGGGCCCCTGGGAGGAAGAATCCCATATAAATACGGGTCTACTCAATATTGCCCCCATTGATGGGGAGCTGCGATGAGACTGAGTTGAGTGTTATAACTTTATTGAATGTAAATTAAGCTATCTTGTTATGACTTGGTGTAATCCTATTTTCAATATTTATTTACTTATTTTTTTTGTTAGTTATTTACCGTACTGTATTTTTTTTTACATATAGAGATTTCTTTTCTTATATCCTCCTTTGTGTTTTGGTAGTTTATAGATTAGTAGTTTGTTTTCTTTATGTATATTGTTGTTGCTATTATATTGTAAAGCGGTTACCCTAGTTTGTATTAGCTCTGTAGTTTTGTAAAAAAAACCTAAAATCTTTTTTTTTCTATTAAAAGAAAAGAAGAGCACTGGGAAAAAGTGTTTTCACTGCTGAAGGTGGGACACACAAAATCACAGTGCTGATGTTGAAGAAAGACACTGTGGGAAAAGATGTAGTGAAAGAGACTAAGCAAGTGGCATCAGTGAAAGTAGTAACAGAAACCCCAAGAAAGGTTGAGGAGCTTCAGGGGGACTGCATGGTCCAGGCAGGGGCTGGTACTGAGTTAGTGCCTGATCTGTATAAAGACTTCACCTCTGTGGGTAAAGCTTATTCAGGAAGAACAGGGGGAGAAGGGAAGGAAGGTACAATTTTGAGAGATACAGGAGCTAATCAGTCTCTAATAATAAGAGATGATCATATTTGCACTCTTTCTGACATGTTACCTGAGAGAGTGATAACTTGTGGAATAGATGGACAGGAATTTAGCATTCCCCGGTGTAAGATCAAGTTGGAGAGTTAAATCAAGACTGAGGAAGTAATAGTGGGAGTGATTGACGTTGTCAGTTCCAGGAATACAGTTTGTTCTTGGGAACGATTTGGCAGAATCCATGTTGGGAGTGACACCCCTTGTGGAGAAGCCAAAGGAAGACCAGGGAACTGAGAAGTTAAAAGAAAAATACCCTGGAATTTTCCCAGACTACGTAGTAACAATATCCCACTGTTATAAGTCACTGCAAGAAACAAAAACTAAAGAGAAAGATGAAAGAGTTGAGGTTCAGTTGCGGACACCCTGTTTGAACTAATGGTGCAGGAAAAAACTGAACAGGTGGAGAGTCAGACAGAAATCTTTAGTCCTAAAAGGCTAATGGACAAGACATTAAAGGATATATATTTTTAATATATATTTTATATTTATATATATATATACACACACTCAGAAAAGGAATCAGAATGTATTCCTGAGGATTATTATCTTAAATATAGAAACATAAGACAAAAATGGAGGCCATGGCAGATTAATGCAGAAGGGAAATGGGTGGAAATGCACCAGATTGTGTTGCCATTTAGTATACAGACAGGAAGTATTAAGGGTAGCACATGAATTATCAGTAGGGGGTCATCTGGGTGTGAGGACGACTCAGGCTAAGGTACAAAATCACTTGTATTGGCTTGGACTGTTACATTTTGCTGTACATGTCATACATGCCAAATGGTATGTAAGCCAGAGGCAGTAATAAAACAATCACCTTTCTTGCCAATTCCCGCATTCGAAGAACCTCTCATGCTGGTTATGATTGATTGTGTAGGTCCCCTTCCGAATGCTAAAAGTGGGAAGTAGTACTTGCTAACCATAACAGGTGTGTCTACCAGATTTCCGGAAGCAATTCCGTTAAGGAGTATAAAGACAAAAATGGTGCTGGAGGAGTTGGTAGCTTTCTTTATCCAGTATGGGCTACCCAGAGAGAATCATTCAGACCAAGGGGTTGATTTTACTGCTAGGCTGTTTGAGGAAGTCATGGATAGCTCAGGTATACAGCACTTTAAACCAAGTGTGTACCCCCATCCTGAATCCCAGGGAGCTTTGGAAAGGTGGCATCAGACCCTGAAGACCATGTAATGGGCATACTGTCAGGATTACCCGAACAATTGGAATAAAGATATCCCATTCATATTGTTTGCCATTAGAGATGCCCCAAATGAATCTACTCAGCTAATTCCCTTTGAGTTAATATTCGGATATGAAGTGAGAGGGCCTTTGAAATTAATTAAAGAAAAATTAGTAGGACTGAAGTCGAGATCTCACATGTGGATTATATATCTAAGGTGAGGAAGAGGTTAAATCAGGTAGGTGAGTTAGCTAAACAGCACCTGAAGAGGGCACAGCATAGAAAGAAGCAGGTGGCAAATAAAAACTCTAAAATTCATACATTTTCCCATGGGGATGATGGTTTAGTATTGTTACCAGTGGTAGGATATCCCTTCAAAGCCAGGTTTAATAGTCCCTACCAAATTGAAAAGTTGTTGAGTCAGGCAAACTATCTGGTAACGATGCCAGATAGAAAGAAACTGTATCGGGTATGTCATGTGAATAGGTTGAAACCTTACTATAATAGAGTCAGGGAACTGGAAAAATAGTTGTTAGTTACTGCTCTGCAGAGTGAGGAATCAAATCCAGGTGCCATGGAGTTTGATGTGCCACAAAATACTTTAAAGGATGAGGAGGTCCTTGAGGAGTGAAATAGGTTAATGAGCTATCTATCTCAGGAGCAAAGAACCAAGTTGAAAGGTTTGTTGCAGCAGAATGAGGACATATGCAGGAATAAAATGGGGAGGACTAATACTATTGTGCATGAGGTGAATGTAGGGAATGCTGTTCCAATAAAACACCACCCCTACAGGATTAATCATCTCAAAGCCACACAAGTCCAGAAGGAAGTGGATGCGATGCTCAACGAAGATATCATCGAACCGAGTGAGTGGAGTTTGCCAATCATGTTAGTTCCCAAACCTGACGGGACTCTATGATTTTGTGTGGACTATTAGAAGGTAAACGCTGTAACAAAATTGGACTCCTATCCAATACCAAGATTGGAAGACTGCAGGAAGAAAGTGGACTTACTGTGTGATTATTGGTAGGTATCTTTATTAGAGAAAGCAAAAGAGGTTTCTGTGTTTGTAACCTCAAATGGGCTATATCAATTCAAAGTGATGCTCTTTGGAATGAAGAATGCACCAGCCTCATTCTAAAGACTCAGGGACAGATTTGTGGCTGGGTTAACAAACTGTGCAGTTTATCTGGATGATGTAGTGATCTTTAGTGTGTCATGGAAAGATCACATTGTACAGTTGGCAGAGCTTTTTAATGATTACAAACAGGGCGCTGGTTAGGCCACTTTTGGAATATTGCATGCAATTCTAGTCTTCTTCCTGTTGGATGTTGTGAAACTTGAAAGGGTTCAGGAAAGATCTATAAGGTTGTTGCCTGGGTTGGAGGATTTGAGCTATAGCGAGAGGCTGACTAGGCTGGGACTGTTTTTCCTGGAGCGACGGAGGCTGAGAGGTGACTTTATAGAAGTTTATAAAATTATGAGGAGCATGGATAGGGTAAATAGACAAAATCATTTCCCTGGGGTGGGGGAGTCCGGAACTAGAGGGTATAGGTTTAGAGTGAGAGGGGAAAGATATAAAAGGGACCTAAGGGGCAACTTTTTCACGCAAGGGGTGGTGCATGTGCAGAATGAGCTGCCTGAGGATGTGGTGGAAGCTGGTACAATTGCATTATTTAAAAGGCATCTGGATGGGTACATGAATAGAAAGTGTTTAGAGAGATATGGGCCAGGAGCTGGCAAATGGGACTGGATGTTGTTAGGATATCTGGACGGCATGGGCGAGTGGGACTGAAGGGTCTGCGTCTGTGCTATACATCTGTATGACTCAAAGCAAAACGGGTAATAAAATTAAAGGAAACAGAATTTGAGAAGGCAGAGATGACATTCTTGGGACATAACATCAGTCAAGGAATGCGAAGATGAAGACCGTCAAGGAATTTCCACAACCATCATTGAAGAAAGAGGTGCTTTGATTTTTGCGACTGAGCGAAATCTACAGAAATTTGTTGCAAACCTCGGCAGAGTGGTGACATTGCCAACAGATTTACTAAAGAGGAACACAAACTTTTGGTGGATGCATTTGGGAATTTAAAAGCAGTATTAGCCACTGTACCAGTTTTACCTACCCGAAATTTTTGAACCCTTCAAAGTTGCAATCGATGCTAGTGATTTAGGAGTTGGAGTTGTACAGCTACAGTAAGTTGATGATGGAATTAAATGGCCAATTGGCTGCTTTTCAAAGAAACTCAACACTCACCAGAGAAAATACTCTGCCATTGAAAAAGAATTATTGAGTTTTGTACTGGCCTTACAACACTTTAATGTTTTTTGACAAACAATGTTTCGAAGATAGTTGTGTACATGGATCACAATCCTCTTACATTCTTGGAAAGATTTAAAGCCAAAAACATGAGACTATTTTGTTGGAGTCTTATGTTACAGACTTTTAATTTACAAATCGTACATATTGTGGGTCGTAAAAATGTGATAGCAGATGCGTTATCGTGGATTTAAAGAAAGTGTAGATGAGATTGGACAGATTCCAATGTTATATATGTATGCAGAAATTAATGTGAAAAGTATAACTTGATTAATGCCCTTTGTATTTCACCATAATGGGATTAAGAATTAGAAAAAAAAAGAAGCCAAGTTTTCATTACAATGATTCATGTTTTCTTAAGGGGGGAGGTGTTATGAAGTTGAAGGCATGTACTGTATTGTTAAAGAGAGAGTGAATGCTGTTCTGAACTAAGAAATTACAAGCACCTGTGTATATCACTAGATGGTAGTCCCAGAGTGTATTGGAAAATTGAAAATATATGACATTTGGCTGTGAAATGGATACCTGAGATTTGGTTACTGTTTTGACCATAATTTGAATTTAACCAGTTGAAATTATGCCCCAGGATACTAAAACCCAATTGAGTTCAAATTTATTGTTTTGCAAACATCGAACCAATGAAGCAATTTGATGTTGGGGATATAAAAATGTGGACATTTTGAAAATTGGAGGGACAACTGCCATCAAGGCAGAAACACCTGGAGATCTAACATTTTGCTTTCAAAGAAATTAGGAAACGCTCACTATCAAAGGTACCTT
This sequence comes from Chiloscyllium plagiosum, assembly GCF_004010195.1. NCBI lineage: Eukaryota > Metazoa > Chordata > Chondrichthyes > Orectolobiformes > Hemiscylliidae > Chiloscyllium > Chiloscyllium plagiosum. Next base: position 14,866,995 of record NC_057736.1, read on the forward strand.
TTCATATGAAACATAATCTCAGTAAAAAGAAAGACAATGACCCAACTGAGATCTTCAGCTGGAAGACAACAGACACAGAAGATGACAGTGGCTGTGTGGTTTTGAAATTAAGTTGATGTAATTTTAATAAGTGTCTTCTTGGAATAGCCTGTTGTTATCAAGTTGGAAGCAGATAATAAGCAGTTAAGAGAAAGGGGGCTAAGAGTTGTGAATTATTGTTTAATGTTCACTTTTAGAGTTAAAAAATTTGGGGTTATTTTCTTTAAATAGTGGAATTTGGGAGTTCTCTGTCATTCATATTTCAACAGATTACAAGACGAGGTGATCTTTTCTGGGTGAACACATCGACATGCCAGTTGGGGTGCGTAAAACCTCTAAGAGGAAATATTGATTACATCACTATTTACTTAAAATCAATAATTGACAAATCAACTGATGAACCAAGAGTCAAAGATCAGGTAACCACCAGGGTTGAAAGGAAGGGAAGGGACGAGGACAGAAATCAGTAAGTAGTGTTTGTTTGATACCCAGCTTGGGCTGTAAAGGCCTGGAGACTGTAGGCAGACGGAGGGGAGTCAGGAATTCCTGAGTTATGAGCTCCTGGCAATGCAATGACAGAGCCACGACAATATTGAGAAAACAAAGGAAAGGCAAAGTACAGATAGAACATTCAGATGTACATATAGGAACATGGGAGCGAGACAGAGGAGGAGATACACATGTATAAATAAAGGCTAATTATGGTTCAGAAAAACAAAAGAAAACAAATCATTCAATCATGGATTGAAAGCTAAAATTGCCACAATGTAACTGCCAGAAACCACTCTCCAATATATCCACAAGTGTTTGTCGAGCTTTCTCCAAACATTTAACAGTTTGATTACATTTCAACCAACTTGAAAAATGATGGTAGAAAAGTCTACTGAACTGGGTGTGCTCATAGAAGAGCTAGTGGCAGAATGTTGCTAGTCTTTTGGAGGAATGAGAGAAAATTCCTCAACTCTAAATGCATGTACTTTGTTCACGCAAAAACAATACATAAACACACATTTGTAACACTATGTGCTCTAGTGAAGGAAAATACAATTACATGTGTGCCTCAGTGAATCAGATTTAATATTATATAAATAGGCCTACAAGAAACCACTTCTTTTCGTTGAAACCTCTGCTCAAGGGCTGACTCAGAATTGGCTTGGATCACATAAACAAGGCACGGAATTATTCTGGCTGCTAGTACAGTTTATTGAAGTAGCAGTACTCGGGGCTATAACTTTTGTTTTAAAATTCACTTTGTTGAGTTAAAGGACTTCATGGAAAGCCAGAAAAAAACAACAAAGCAAGGACTATTTTTTGGAGCAGAGGCTGGTTTTGAAGTAACAGGAGTAGAATATAATTTAACACTTACTTGAACCAGAGCAGAATGACAAGGTCATGGTTAATGTCTTAAATGGAAGAATCTTTCCCTAGCAATGCAGCACTCCAATACTACTGCAGTCGAGAGTCAGCCTAGGGCATATGCTCAAATTCTCAACTGGTGCTGAATCTATGCCTTTACTTCAAAGGGAATGCAACACTAAGAGCCAAGCTGGGTGATAACACTCAACGTGTTTAAATAACACACAAACTGCATTTTTAACACATATACATTTGTGAGGATTGGAATACAAACATGTGAGAAATGTTGTCAGACATTCAAAAGATGTTCTGAACACTCTAGGTTAAAGAGCTAAAAACTAAGTCCACAGCTATTAATCTCTCCAAAACCCCCATATCATTCAGGACACCATGGAGTACTCACCAGACTCTGCCCTGGTGAGGTGGTGAGTAGATGGATAGTTTCCAGGCAAGCGCATTGGTTCACCAACACTTCGGGGCTACCCATCACCATGTTTTCACAGAAACTGGAGAGTTCCCTGCACTGAGAGACAGATATCATTGAGTCCAAACATAACTAACCACACATCCTTATCCCCTGCATCATGTACAACATGGAATTTTGCAACATTACAGTATTTTAAAAGGCACAGCACCATAGTTAGTTTCCAACATTAAATTGTGTGACAGACACTCAGGCAAAAGTGGTGGATTCTTGCAACCTGTGTTTTTGAGAAGGTGACAGGCAAAAGCAAATATTTCCCCAGAGGCAAGACTCCCAGTTACTTTTGCATACCTAGCAAGGACCAAACTTGAGTGGGACGGGGATATTAGTTAATATCTCCCCCAGGTCCAGCCCTGTATGTACTGGAGGGAAATCTTGCTAAGGATAAACTAAAAACCAAGTTGCAGAATTATCTGTTCAATGGGGGAAATTCCATTGCTCCATAATAATGATCTATCTTATGAAATAAAGGTACAGATTGTGATCATTTGCAGCTTAATGTCAGAGTGAATAGCTAGTTTTGGGCAATATTAATTACTAAGCACTAGCAATCTTTTTCTTTCCATTGGTTTAAGGTAGTTGCTAGAAAGCTTACTAAAATATAGTTTCATACTGCAAAGGAATTTAAAAAGAATACTTGCATAAAGTCACAAATATTAGCATATTACTCCGATAAAAGATCTAAATGATAAATGAGATTGTTTTTCCCTTAGCCAATTGTGGAATCTAGAACATTTTATCTGAAAAGGTGATATAAATTGGTACCTTAAATAAATGTTATATGGAAATATTTGAAGATGCAGAATTTACAGGTTTATGGATGAAAAGAGATGTGGGGCCAACTGCAACTGTGTTTCCTAGTCAGAAGTCACATGACACCAGGTTATAGTTTATTTATTTGAAATCACAAGTTTTTGCTTCACCTGACAAAAGAGTAGTGCTTCAAAAGTTTGTGATTTCAAATAAATCTGTTGGACTATAACCTGGTGTCATGTGACTTCTATCTTTGTCCATTCCAGTCCAACACTGGCACTTCCAGATCATGTTTTTCGAAAAAGCCAGCAGAGAGATGTTGGGTTGAATAGCCAACTTCTGTGCAAGTTTATGTGATTCTATGATAACTATTATAATCAGAGGTTAAAAAAACACAAGGAACTCCATATTATAAAATCAGAAAATGGTGGAAGTAAACTTACTTTCTGAAATAAAAATGGCAGGTAGTATTCCAGGTGTACAGCTGGTTGGAGCTGCTTACAATGTATGAGATATGAAAATTACCCCACTTTGTTGAATTTCCTGAATGTAACTCATTTACAGTTACAAAGCTGTTTAATCAAAACAGAACTGAACAATTTATGGTCAAAGTGTCATCCCTCCTCTACAACCTTTGGATTATAATCAGTTCCAACAAAGGGTTGTTGACTTGAAATGTTTATTCCTTTGTTTATACATATTGCCAAACCTGCTGAGTGTAAATTTATGTAAATTGTTTAATTGTATGCAGCTGGCGAATATAATTTGGTATTCCACTTGAACCCCTACAGGGGATCTTGTGCTGCAGTGTTAGTGTTGCTGCCTCTGAGCAAGGACCCCCAGGTTCAAATCTCTCCTGCTCCAAGATGTGTAATAACATCTCTGTGCGAACAGATAGACTGACTCCAGCCTTATCTTTCACCATCTGGCTTTCTTTTACATAACACCGGATCTGCTTTTTGGTAACAAGTATCTTTCTAAATTCTTGTATAAGCAATCAATTGCTTACAAATCAAAATCTCTTAAAAATGTATGTATAAGCAAAAATGTGATAATGCTCAATATTGAACATGATTATGTCAAATTCAATAGTTAGATCCCTGGCATTTAGATAACACTATTCACAAACTCAAGACTTCCTTTGCAAAATGTTTCAGACAAAAGGTGCAATTTTGAAGAAGTGTTGCTGAGAAAACATATTTTGTTAAAGGTGCTCATCTTACATTCATCACAATTTGAAAGCAATATCAATATGAACGTGATTGCACTGAAGATTCACCAGGATGTTACATGGAATAGAGCATTTCAGCAAAGAAGAGAGACTGAATAAGATCGGGTTTTCTGTGGAGCAGAGAAGGGTGAGGAACAACATGAGAGGGGCATATAAGATTATGAGGGGCATGGACAAGGTGAATAGAAAACAACTGTTCTGCTTAGTTGAAAGGTCAACAATAAGGAGACATCATTTTAAAGTGAAAGGAAGGCAGTTTAGGGGGAATATAAGAAAAAGCTTTTTCACGCAGAAGGTGGTAGGTGTTTGAAATACACTGCCTGGGATGGTAGTTGAGGCAGAAAACCTCACAACTTTTACAAAATATTTGGATGGGCACTTGAAGTGTTATAACATTCAAGACCATGGGCCTAGTTTGAGAGAGTGGGACAAGCGTAAATAGTATGTTTATCATGCCACAGATATGATGAGCCAAAGGGTCTCTTTTTTTTTGTATGATTCTATGAATGTAAATGGAAAATGACATTTCTTCCAAATGAAAGAAAAGTACTGACTGGCTGGCTAGTAGACTCTAATTGATAAAGGAAAACTGCATGACTTAAAGTTTAAATAAAGCTTGACAATTAACTGTCAGTCATCATTAACTGGCGTATTCTCCATTGCAAAAGCTCTACTGATCAGAATCAATTTGCAGATCAATCAGCACTCTCCTGTCACATAGTATAAATGTTAGTTTACCTTTATATTGGTATTTCTTGGAAATGGTCCTGATTAGTGCAAGATAAAAAGTTTTGCCAAGGTATGCCTTTTTCAGCAACGCTTAGGTTCTGCATGATGAAAAGATTAACTTCGCTATTGTGTTGCAAGAAATTTAACAATCAATTTGTACACAACTAAGCTGTCACAGACAACAATGCAATGATAATCAGATAACCTGTCACAGTGACATTGGCCAAAAAAAAGTAGCCAGGACAATGGGGAGAACTTTTCCATTCTTCCTTGAATAAAGCCATAGAATGTTTTTCTGTTCACCAAAGGGGAAAATGGGGCCTTGGTTAATGTGTCGCCTGAAAGGCAGCATACCTCTGACAGGAGCATTCCCTCAGGAATGCAGTACAGTACCAACCTCTATTATGAGCAAGAAATACCACAATTAACATTCATTTTATAACACAGATTTGGGATACTGGTGTTTACTCAGAAGATGAATTATGATGTAACAGAAAAGCAATATTGATTTATACTTACAATGCTCAATATCCGATTTTCTTTCTCTGTCTGGCTGCATTCCTAAACAAAAAAAGATGTCAAATCTAAGGGTTGGAAAAAGATCACCATTATTTAGCCAGGCAAACCACACTGCAGATCTCAGTACCAGCTTAGTGGCAGAGCGTGCTGACACTGATATGAAGTTCTAGAATGCACTGTAAAGGCATTAATTGGTAATATTGAGTTCTGTGGGCTCATTTCCATGCATGGAGGAATGCTATTCCAAATATATCTTATATTAAAGTTCACATAAATTCTCTCAGATTCCTCCCAATGTGTGTCAAAGTAGCATATTTCAAGTGTGGAGGGAGCATAGTGTTACAATGATTCCACTAATTAGAATTAGTGAGAGGGATATTGCTGCTGATCCTCTGACTGGAATGTGCATTTTTTTGGCTTTCTAGCCTCAGCTGGGATACTTTCCACAGTTACACAATCACTTATGCATGAAAAATGGATACCTGTGTGAACAACAGATGACAATGTTCAGAACTTGTGAAGCAGTATCGCAGCATCAATCAGGATTAGGGTACAAAGAGAAAACTGGGAATGAAACGAGGGGAAAGGAGAGACCATGATGCATAAATGCAAAGAAACCTCAGTGCATCTTCCCAAATGTACACATGCATACAGGCTCATGCACACGTGTCTTTGCTGTCTCCCTTTGAATAATTCCCTTCTACATTTGCATTGACAGGTTCCTCACTCCAGCAGGTGACCCAACTTGAGGAAGGCGTCGTGCTGGCTGTTATTTCCTGCAGTTAATTCCACAGAAATTCATCCATCCTGCACTCCCAGTGAGGAGAGGCATTTCTACATCTCAGCTTTGTCTGCACATAAACTGCATCACAAGCTTGTTAGTATGACACTACGGCTGCTCTTCTGTGAATTTCACAATCTTTTAACTGCAATTCAATTAATTTACAACCATGAACCAAGGCAAGTAGATCTTTCATAGAACAGACCTATCAAGACCACCCAGAGGCAGTCCTATCACTGTTCTTACTTAATGCTTTTGGGCGGCACAGTGGCTCAGTGGTTAGCACTGCTGCCTCACAGTGTCAGGGACCTGGGTTCAATTCTAGCCTAGGGTGACGGTCTGCGTGGAGTTTGCACATTCTTCCGCCTGAATGTGTGGGTTTCCTCCAGGTGAAATCGCCATGCTAAATTGCCCATAGTGACAGGTGCATGAGTATGGGAATGGATTTGGGTGGGTTACCCTTCGGAAGGTTGGTGTGGACTTGTTGGGCCGAAGGGCCTGTTTCTGCATTGTAGGGAATATAATCTAAAACTTACTGTAAATCTTTCCTCATCCTGACCTCTGTATTTATCGGGTGCCATCATGCAGACTCAGTCTTACATTGCACTTTTAACATAATCTATTACTTCACAAAACAGAGAGTGATAACTAAATGTAGAAGGAATGCAAGAAATAGGAGGAGCAGGCCATAAGACCACCTGGATCAGCCCCTCAATTCAATGAAACTCGTGACTGATTTTATACTTCGAACACAGTTTCCAAAACTATTTAAACATCTCTTCATTCTTTTCATGTTTTAAAAAAAAAGAGTTTAATTTTGAATATGGGAAAATAACAACAGAAAGCATTTAAAAGGAAAGCTTAGTAGACCAAAGACACTGCTTTGGAAGTGGATTGCAAGGTAGGAAATAGAAGAGACCAAAATTGAAAGAACACACAGTGTTCTCTGGTATTTAAAACTAATGTCTCCTCCTTGCTAAGAGTAACTCTAAACTTTTAAAGCACTGTACTGTTTTTGGGTGTGAAAGGGGAAGAATGAACAAAACATATATTTATTAGGAACCATGATTGAGTAATAAATTAGCTTCATCACATCACATTCTGGGCCATCATCCACTAGTACCAGCCTCAGAAAATAACATGGCCACTTGGGCAGTGGCCACTATAGACCTGTGCTCCAGGAAAACTAGCACCTTCAGAAGAGGAGAGGAGAAATGCAAAAGAAAATGATCTTTATATTTTTGATACCTGCTCACATCAGCATTCAAAACATTTCACACAGATGCAATCAAGGGGAAACCTAAATAAGTATGAGGGACAAGTGAGGAAGAAGATATTTTGACAGTGGGGATCATGGGGAACATAAATATTAACATACACATGTAGGCTGAATGGCCTGTTTTTGTGCTTCAAATTCTGTTTAAGTTATGAATTACACTGCTCTTGGTATATTTGACAAACCTTGTGAATAGTTTCTGCCAGCTCCACACATAACCTGATGATCTCTTTCTTCACGGCAGAGTAATTAATTATGCATATAAAAGGGTACCTAGTTTGGCAGAAAAGAAGCAAGGTTATAAAATTTTTAAGGCCACAGATTCTCGAAAACTGATGAGCAAAAGCCCACTCAGACTCACTCAATTTTACTCTCAATCCCCACAGGCATCCACATAATGAACATTTTATCATAGCACCTAACTTTCCTCAAGCGCACTCTAATCATGAGATCAGTTTAGTTCAATTGGCTGGTTTGATAGCAGTATGATAGCAACAGTGTGGGTTCAATTCCCATCGCTGATTTGAGGTTACCATGAAAGACTTTTTTTCTCAAACTCTTCCCTTGCCTGAGGTTTGGTGGCCCTCAGGTTATATCACCCCTAGTTGCTTCTGTATAATAAGACAGCAGCCCCTATGTCTCGTAAGACCATGGCAACACAATTCTAATCACATTGCTTTTTTCTTTACTCACCTGCACCACCTCCCATCTCACCCAATGTATTAAAGTTTATAAACTTCTACCTCATTCACAAATCCCTTCATGCTTTTGATCCAACCTGGTTCTGGATATTTCTCCAGTTTTACCACCTCTCCTCAGCATCCCTTCCTTTCACTGCAACCTGAAGATGGAGCCTTCGCCCCTTGCCCCTACTGTCTGGGAGATTTTCCTCCACAACTTCTTTACTGCTATTTCCATCTTAGAAATACTCTGAAAAAAAAACAGTTGTCTAAACATTTTTTGGGCCATCCCTACTAATCCATCCTTAAATATTTGCATTCACTCTATTTTCTCATTAAAACATCTTTACAATGTTGAAGGCACCTAATATAAATGTAAGTTCTTAATGTCATCACAGTGTTGACTCTTTGTTGCACAATGGATGCTGTTAAAATCCAAATTACTGAGCTAACCATTTTATCTTAATGTAAAACTTTTAATGACTGACCATGAATGAGATTAAAGAGGAAGGCTGGTCATTTCCTGATAGATCATGCTAATCAATAGGACTCATTTAAACTGTTAACTTGCTCAATTACCTGTTCAGCCAAGAAAAGATGGCTTTGGTGGTTTGAAGAAGATCTATGACAGAGGTGAGGAGGTCTCCAGAAGGTTTCTGTGGACCTGGGCTGACCTTCCTCCGATTGACAATGAAGGACTGAAGGGTTCCAGAGACAGCTCTCAACTTCTCCATCAAAATCTTCAAATTCTCCGTCTCTAAATCATAGGTCTGAAGCAAAGATAAGATCATTTAGGAAGGAACACATTCTTGATATCCAGGAACACAAGGCCATATTCAGACCAAGGACTAATTCACATCATCAAAATCCATGAACAAACCACATAGTATAGTACACTTATTGGTGCTGCAAATCCTTGATCAGATTGTAATGCACTGGAAGGATCACCAGCGAAATCCCAAATCATATTAACTGAACTGCAATATGAGAAACATTGGGACTGGACAACCTGTAACAACAATTAAGTAATCATTTAGTGCTCAACTTCATTTGAGATTTTATATCCAGTAATCTTTTGGCTCCTTGAGGTAGCACATATGGAATTGTGAAGATTAAATGAAAAAGAACCAATCTAATCCAATCCAACAGATTTTAGTTCCATTTTATTACTAATAATTGGAATTAATCTTGTTAAAATTCACAAAACTATTATCTGTGATGGAATAAGAAACTGTTGAGAAGTTGTAGCAACTTTCTCATTTCCTGGCTGAGTACATAAACTAGCGACTATCTGTTTAAAGTAGGGGCTGGTGGACTAACCTATAACACTGTCCAGACCCTCTCCACTCTGTTGTTGTCAGCAGTTAGTTTCTATTCTTTATGGTTGTTTTGAAGCAAGAATCCTTCTCATCATAGCAAAGCAAAATAGTCATTCCAAATCTCTTGAAATAGAATTGATAGTTTAAGCACCAGCCAAAAATTGAAGGTTTATTTATATTTTGAAAGTATCCTGGAAGAGGGAAAAACAAACTTTTAGGGAAAGAAAAAGCATAGCTTTACAATCGGTAGATCTTGTTTGATAAATGTAATAACTTCCTGGAGAACATACTGTAGTTAGTTGACAAGATCATTCAGTAGATTTCAGACCCCAAGTTTTTACAAGGGTTTTCAAATGGTGCATTACATTAGAAAACAGAAAGGCATTTCATGAGGGGAGCTATGAAATAACTTGTCGGATCAGGTGATGCAAAGGAAGCAGCAGGAACTTGTCTTTGTAGCATTAAACACAATCAGCGAAATAATCGAGCTGTGACATATGAAAAGATAATTTTTTCTGTTCAAAAGAGAGAGAGAGAAATGTGTGCAAGAAAGGACTGAAGAAATTACTATTAAACAGTATTCAGAATTATTAAGTTTAGAAAGATATAAAAGTAGATGGACTAATGCTATTTCACTGTTGATAACTGTTACTCTGCCGTTATGACAAAGTAGCTGAGTACTATATATATCGGTGTTTGATTCTAGGACTAATATTGTGTTTGGTGTTAATTAATTTTGATGACAAGAAACAAATGAAGAAATCAAGAATAAAACTATTAAGTTTGTCAATATTAACGTGGGACAAGACAAAAGTAATTTGGCAGATTACAGGAACTGGTTCAAAATTAGAGTCTGTTGGAACAAAGGCAGGGCAAATATTTTTAAAGGTGCATTACATCAAATGAGAATGCATACCACATCCTGAAACAAATTAGGTCATCTAACAATTAAAACACTCCTGATTCTTTATGTGAATAATCACTTATACATGGTTCTCTTGTGCATTTAGGTAAACTTTATGAAAAGGAAGAGATTAGCACAATATATCTGTTGCAGAATAAACAGATATTCCAGGGTAGCACAGTCAGGAATGATTGCAGGTGAGGTGTCAGGTTATCATTCTCAGGGCTAAATCTAAACAACTGAGGGATTCAGTAACTGACTAACACAAGCATGTAACAGTCATGATGTAAAGTGGAGTCCCCAGAACCGAATTAATGAAGACAATCCATAGCTTCCTATGAGAAGTCATATAACACTGAAGTCGATACTCTTTCCTTACCAGTGCACACAGTAGCTCCACTGCTTCCAGAATCAGCTCCTGGTGTCCTATCCGTTTCACACCAAGCTCTTCCAGGTCTTGCTGTGATAGTCGCAGGAGTTGCTCTCCATTCACCTGCCATTGATCAAATGGATATTTCTGCACACTGTTATCCAAGCCTGGGGAACAGACCAATGGTCAAAATATAGATCAGGGAATGTTAATAACTCATGGCCTGATTTTGCAGATCATAAATGCTTAGAGAAATGCATTTGTACACCACCTCGAGCACTGTGACTGGCCATGGTAATGTGATCTCTGATGGAGCTGCTTTCTATTTAGTGGCTCGAGGAAAAAAAATCATTAAAACCAGCCCAAGAAACATGAAGCAGGCAATCAGCAATCCTGAGTGCAATGGACAAGTGACAGCCTGTCATCCTACTGAGCGAAATAGACTCACACAGACAGGCAAGTTTAGTTTTGCATGTCCAGAATGAGGTAATTATATGCAAATGCCACCATCATCCACCCTCATTGTATTCAACTGTTCACTTTCCCCAGTGCCAAAGTGTATGACCTTCATTCATTGCTCTCAGTTCTCAACAATCACCCTCACTTCCCTGTAGCAACATGCAACAGCCTGCCCTCATCCACCCTTCTCAGGTGTGAGGCACAAAAACATAAGGAGCAGCAGAAGGTGGTGTGGCCCTTCAGCCAGTTCTTCCATTCAATAAATTCATAACTGCTCTGATCTTGGTCTCAAGTCTATTTTCTTAATCCATTCAACATTGCCATCTATTCCCTGATAATTCCAAAATGTATCCATCTCAGCTCTGAATATATTAAATGATTCCGTTTCCAAGGGTCCGGTAGAGAATTACAACAGTTGCGATCCTTAGAAAGATTCCTTCACATCTCAATCTTAAAATGACAATCCATTATTCTCAGACTGACTCCAGTTATAAAATACAACAAAATAACTTGCACAAATAAAAAGTGCCTTTACTGTAAATATACAAGCTATTTTGTTCATAAATGGCCTAATGTCCAGCATACTTGTTTCTGTGCAACCCAAATGGGCATTGTTGAAGTTCCAACCTTCAACCAGTGAAACCATTTGACCAGACTTGATGGTTGTTCAGTTTTTGTCAGGAATGTGTGGTAGGTCCACTCTCATATTTTGTGGTGCTTTGAACTGCTCTCCAAATCATTAATGATGACTTGCAGATCCTTAATATCCAAGTTTCAAACCCACAGACAATAGTTATCTATTGACTAACTAGTGACCAATCAAATCACGTGGGTGTTTTAATGACTCTGTTTTGGAGATTCCAGCCGTGCGATTAAACTGAACAGCTATGAATTTGTGGAGAATAGTCTCCTTACGACCATGGTGTTCTAAGATCATATACCATGCAATATAAATTCAGAAGCCCAAACTACTCAGATAGAATCTGTGTTCCAATGTCTGCAATAAGCAGCATTGGACAAGCCAGGCTGATTCACCAGCACGTGAAAAACTAGTTCTGTGCTAGGCATCTAGAGACTTCCCAATTAGCTCGAGGCAATTCTAATTGGATGAGTAGTGAGATGCTAATCATATTTCTCTGCTAGTTAGCTACACAATTTTGATTGGTCAAAGTCTTATGGTATGGTGGAGACAGGAATATTGGACAACTCTTCTGGTCTTCTTTAGCTAGAGCAAATGTAGTTTTTAAATCATGCATTTCATTAGGAAGGACTTCAGTTTACCATCTCATCAACTGACACCTTTGAAAATGCAAACTGAAATAAACAAGTATGCTGTAATGACCATTACAGAGATATGTTTGCAGGATGACCTTGGAACCTGAATATTGGAGAGTGGATGTCATTTGGGAAGTCAGGAAGTCAGTAAAAGGTGGAGAGATGCTTCTGTTGATTAAAGATGCTATTAGCACAACAGAGAAGGAAGACCCAAGTCCAGGAAACTAAGATGTATAATGTTTGTATAGCGGTTAGGAAAGAACTGAAGTCATTAGTAGCAGTGGTGTACAGGCTACCTAACAGGATCACACAGGATAAAGCTATCAAAAAATAAATAACTGGAGTTTCCAGAGTGGCACAGCAATTACCATGGGCTATTTTAATCTAAACATGTAAAATCATTGGAAAGAACTACTCAGATGGTAAATTCTTAGAATATTAGAATGGCACATTCTGGCACCAAACAGAGCAAGACAAGCTAGATCTGATATTAAGTATTTAAATAGGATTAAAGACCATGTCAAAGCACTCCTAGGTAGCAGTGATCTTAAGTGATTTTAGATTCCATTTGAAGGAGAAGATTATGTCTAAAAATAATGCTTTAAACTTCATTAAGAGCAATTATGATCGTATGGAAGCAAAAGTGGATTGGCAATTTAGGTTAAAGAGTAGGTCAGAGACATAGTAACAGACATTCAAGGGCATATTTCAGGATACACAGAATAGATAACATTCAAGCAAGAATTGAAAATTCCAAGGGGTGAACCCACTATCGACGATCTGCTAAAAATGTTAAAGCTAGTATTATTCTTAAAGAAAAAGGACATCATTGTCCAAAGACAATGGCAGGTTAGAAAGTTGAATGGAATGAAAAAAGAACAAAAATACAAAAGAAAAAGCAGGGAAAGAACAAAAGATGAATAAAAGAGACAAAAATTAGAGCACAAAGGAAAATCTAGTTAACAAATGTAGGGACAGAGAATAAGAGTTAACAGTGAGCATCAAGTTCCAAGGAATATTAGTCCAAGCAATTAATAATGAAAACAGAAATAGCAGATGAATTGAACCATTTCTTATTTGCATTGGTCTTCACTATAGATGGTCTAAGTAATATTTCAAAAAGAGGAACGGGAAGGGATAGAGAAAGTCTAGAAAATTACAAGCACAGGAAAGTAGTACTTAGCACATTGTTGGAACTGTGATTTGACAAGTCCTTGGGTGCTGATGGTTTTCAAAGAAGTGGCTAGTGCGATGACTAATACATTGATTTTAATATTAGAGTGAAAATTTGCTAATGTAAATCCTTTATTTAAAAACAAAGGGAGAGAGTCACAAAGTGGGAAATGAAAGGCCAGTTGGCTTAACATCAATCAGAGGGAAAATTTTAGAAGCTATTATTAACAGGGCAATTTGGTAAATTCAGGATAAATTGGGCAGAGTTGATATGGCTTTGTGAAAGGGAAATCACATTTATTGGAGTTCTTTGAGGAAGTGATGTACTTACAGATAAAGAAAAAAAACAGTGGATGTAGTGTACTTAAATATTCATAAGGCATTTCATAAATCTGTAGAAAATAAGGACCATGATATAGCGATTAACGTACTGGCATGGTTAGGAGACTGGCCAGTTAGCGAGGAGTAGCAGGCCTAAATGGGTCAATTTCTGATTGGTGAGACATAATGAGTGGTATGTTACAAGATAGCTGGTGCCACAGTCTCAACCTTTTGCAATTTGTATAAATTGTACAAATGATTAGTTTAAAGGGACCAAAATTATGAGTGCCAAGTTTGCTGACCCACAAAGATAAATAAAATAAATTAATGAAGAGGACACAAGGATATTACAAAAGAATATTGAAGATGTCTTAGTGACAGGGTTTACTCACATTTGGAAAAGAATGGACTTATTACAGATAGTCAGCATGGTTTTATGTAGAGGAGGTCTTACCTCACAAACTTGATTGAGTTTCTTGTGAAATCCCAAATTACTATACAGATTACCCGCTTAAATTATATACTGTCTCAGAAGTGAGTTCTATTCAATCAAGCAAAGCTGACAAACAAGAACATTTACAGGTTTCCAGGAGGTTCTTAAACTGCAGGCATTTCTAAAATCAAACTGAAAAACAGGGAACCAACATAAGACTGTTTCTGGGAGAGCAAACCAGTTCTAAGACAAATTAGACAAGTACCAGTTATTCTAGTGTTAAGTCCAGGAATTGACATTGATCCTGATGTTTCACAATAGACTCATGTATTTCAAATGTAATGTGACTCATTAATAATTAATATGAAGAAACGTTACTCTCTATCATGATTGAGTCCAACTTCTGTTGTTGATTTTCTGTGGATATCTTTCCCTACTTGGTATCAGAAATCAAGGTGGGTACCAATAAGAATAACTGGTGGCAGTGAATCTAGCATCTCTGATAGTTCTGGAGAAAATGACCACAACAGTGAACAGTGGTGCAGATTTCTATGCTCAGGTTTACAAAAGCCATCAACAAAGGAGGTGGAAAGAATTTCACTTTGAAAACTGAGCGTACTTTAGCAGCTCAAATGCACACAAGCCAGTCAACTTCAATATGCAGAGCAACCAGTAGTTGAAGTGGCAACACTGATATCAGTACTAAACCTACCTGTAGAAGCTTAAAGTAATTAGAAATCATTAAAAATACTGTGAACGCCACACAGGGGCTCACTAAAGCTACAATCTGAGTCTTACAATTAGGGTATAGTGCCCAATGGTAGAAACTGAAGTAAGTCAATTCCCTTAAAGAAAGTGTGGAAATTAATTCTTTGCTGTGCAACTGAAATACTCTTTAAGATGTGATTATGGCACAACACCATTTTAAAAAAAACTTGAAATAGTTTGTATATCACCAAAAAGCAGCAGAACAGACACAAAACATTTTTCAAAAATGTGAACACCATTCAAAGGGGAAAATATCAAAAAAGTACTTTCTTTCTTCCATCCAGGAGAAAAGAAAAAACAGTATTTCTTCATTTTATAGTTCAGACCATCTAGGGGATAGCAATGATTGCAACATTTAAAAGGCATCTGGATGGGTATATGAATAGGAAGGGTTTGGAGAGATATGGGCCGGGCGCTGGTAGGTCGGACTAGATTGGGTTGGGATTTCTGGTTGGCATGGATGAGTTGGACTGAAGGGTCTGTTTCCATGCTGTACATCTCAATGGCTCTATGACAGTGTGGTAAAATTTCAACTACAGTTTCAGGGAAAGCAGCTCAGGTCACACTTTGGTTTCCTCAACTTAAACAAATGTAATTACTAATGTATGAAGAGAGAATTGTCTAAAGCAGGTTAGGACAATGGACCAAGGAGGAAGTCAGTGATGATCAGTCACAAACATTTATTCCAGTCAATGAAAAAAGGAGTCAATGAGACACCCACGATTAAAAAAAAGGTGGTCAAGAAGAATATCCAATCAAATTCTAAGGCACACAAATAAAAAATAAAGAGGTCAGAGGATTGAGGACTTTTTAAAAAAATGAATAATGGATGACCAAAAACCAAATATTCGGGGATAAATAAAACTGAAAGAAGAGCTAACGATGAAAATCTGAAACAAAAACCATAAATTGTTGGGAAATCTCAGCAGATCTGGTAGCACCTGTGGAGAGAAACAGAGTTAACATTTCAGTTCCTTCGTTAGAACTGGTGAGAAAATAATTTTATATTTCTTGCCAACTTAGTTTCATAATTAAACAGCAAGAGCTTCAATGAAGAGCAAGAGTGGCTAAAGTAAATGTGGGACCCTTGGAAGGAGCAACTGGGAAATTAATCATGGGGAGGAGAGAAAATTTAAACCATTATTTCGCATGAATCTTCATCTATTGATAACAGATAGGCAAGGTGCTAATAGGAGAAAAGAATTTTTTTAACAGTTTCTGGCATGAAGGGGACAAACTATTTGATGAACTAATGGGATTATATTCAGAAACTGCCAGCATCTGATGACTTGCATCCAAAGGTTTTAAAGGAAGTGGCTGCAAAGATAATGGAGGCATTAGTCAAAAAATTCCTAACTCATTGAATTCCAAGAGGGTTCTTGCAGATTGGAGGACTGCCAATGTGATGATCCTGTTCAAGAAGGACAGGAGCCTGAAAGCAGGAATCTATAAATCAATTAGTCTAACTTCTGTCATTAGGAAAATGCTACAGTCGATTAGGAAGAAAGAGCAGGACCTCTACAAACTTTTAATGCAATCAAACAGAGTCAATGAGAATGTGTTGTACTCAAGCAGCAGATTTTTAAGATAATCAAGTTGCCAGCTGTTGATAAAGTCAGAGATTTGTAGGAAAATGGGGTAGTGGGAAATCTATTTATGTGAGTCAATTGTATAAAGAATTTAATAACCAGAAAGAAACTTCCAGGGAGATGTTGCATAAGTACTTAATAGGGTTAATTGACATCAAGAGGCAAGCTGTGCCCATCCAAGATATAAAATGACTGTTCCAATTCTAAGGAGTTCCAAGACTGGTATTCTGGTGTTGCAATACCAGTTGTTCGAGTTGGATGCAGGTTTGCTCGCTGAGCTGTAAGGTTCATTTTCAGATGTTTCATCACCATACTAGTTAACATTTTCAGTGAGCCTCCAGATGAAGCACTGCTGGTGTTTTCTGCTTCTTATTTACATATTTGGGTTTTTTGGGCTGGTTATGTCATTTCCTGTGGTGATGCCATTTCCTGTGGTGATGTCATTTCCTGTTCTTTTTCTCAGGGGGTGTTAAAGAGGTCCAAGTCAATGTGTTTGTTGATAGAGTTCCGGTTGGAATGCCATGCTTCTAGAAATTCTCATGCGTGTCTCAGTTTGGCTTGTCCTAGGATGGATGTGTGTTTGAAGTGGTGTCCTTCCTTATCTGTATGTAAGGATACTAGTGAGAGAGGGTCATGTCGTTTTGTGGCTAGTTAATGTTTATGTATCCTGGTAGCTAGTTTTCTGCCTGTTTGTCCAATGCAGTGTTTGTTACAGTTCTTGCACGGTATTTTGCAAATGGCATTCTAACTGGAACTCTATCAATAAATCCATTGACTTGGACCCCATTTACCACCCCCCTGAGAAAAAGAACAGGTAATGACATCCCCATAGGAAATGACATCATCAACCCAAAGATCCCCAGATATATAAATAGAAAGCAGGAATCATCAGCAATGATTCATCTGGTGGCTCACTGAAGTTGTTACCTCGTATGGTAACAAAACATCTGAAAATGAACCTTCCAGCTCAGCAAGCAAACCTACATCCAGAACCTCAACCTAAGTTACAAATCTTCTCAAAACTCACTAGTTGTTCTAGTATTTAGTCCATTTGGATAACAATAATGTGTAGTTAATGTCCAATGCCTCATAAGAGACCATGTTTTTCAGACCTTAAAACTGGGTTACATTTTATATTGTAAACTATGACTGCTTATCAAGACTGAACTTATCTCCTGTCAAATACTTCATATGGGCATGCTTCACAGATGATATCAGCAACTAAGCCTAATATCAATTAGATTGGTGGCAGTGAATTTACTCATGCCATCTTAAATAATTCCAGAGAAAATTACAATACTGCATTATAACACAATTTTCCTCTCCCTTCATACCCAGCGTTTTCAGGGATTTGTTGGTATGGTTTGTTGTCCCCTTGCTCATCGCTGACAAAATGAAATTTTTTATCTAGTTCTCAGTGTCTCTCTCCTCAATGTGGCTTTTTAAAAAGACACTAACCCAGTTCTAAGATGTGTCCAAAATACTATACTTTAAATTGTAACAGCTGCACAGAGAAGAGACCTGAATTTCCAAAAAGCTACACAGCATAATCCTGGGCGTGTTCCAGGATAGATTGCAGCAGGTGGAAAACTGACCATCTAGTATCTGAATCATAGCCACCCAACATCTCAAGCATGTATAGAGATGTTAAACCATATATTTTAATTGTAGTGAAGTAGGCTATTAACAGTTACAGTGGTATCAGGAATGCAGAACACTTTTACATCATTAACAGTCTTTCATCTTGGTGTGATGTAGCAAGGTACAAACATTTGACTATTATGTGCATTCAGAGTCATCCAGCACGGAAACAGATCCTTCAGCCCAACTCGTCCATGCCGACAAGGTCTCCTAAACTTAACTAGTCCCATTTGCCTGCTTTTGGCCCATATCCCTCTAAACCTTTCCTACCCATACTGTCCTCTGGCAGCTTGTTCTATGTATGCACCACGTTCTGTCAAAGAGTTAACCCTTAGGTCTTCTTTAAACCTTTCTCCTCTCACCTTAAACCTAAATCTCTAGTTTTGGATGCCCATAACCCGAGGAAAAGATCTTGGCTATTCAACTTCTGAATGTCTCTCATGATTTTAATCAATCTCTGTAAGGTGACCCCTCAGCCTCCTACACTCCAGGCAGGAAAGTCCCAGCCTACCCAGCCTCTCCTTATTGCCCTTCAGTCTCAGTAATATTTTGTAAGTCTTTTTTGCACCATTTCCAGTGTAGTAACATCCTTCCTATGCAAGATGACTGGAATTATACACAGTACTCCAAATGTGGCCTTACCAATGTCTTGTACAGCCCAAACATGACATTGTAATTCCTGTACTTAGCACCCTGACCGATGAAGATAAGTGTGCCAAATGCCTTCTTCACCGCCCTGTCTACCTGTGATGCCACTTGAAATTTAGAAAACATCAGGAGAGTAGAACATGACTGTCAACTAAGATACCTGGGTGTTAAATGCTCATATTTTGCTTTACAATAATGAGAAGAATAAACATTTTTGTCCTGTGGCTTTCCATTTAGCTGTGGTCATCATTAAAAAGAACTGCAGTTTGAATTCTTTTGTCAAGTTTATATACGCTACAGGCTTAAGCAAGTGATTCAAATAATTAGTGGCTTTTAATGACCAAAAAAGTCATTTTAAAATTTATTGGTTTAAAGATCAAAAATCCTGTAAGTCCCAGTAGCTCTTACATGGGACAAAAGATAAACTGTTCCATTTGAAACACAGATTGAGATCTCAGAAGAATCAGTTGCAAATAGAAGGGATGGAAGAAAGCATAAAGGACAGGTGATAAAATAATCTATATCTAAATATTTTAGTTGGCTCAGCCATACTAATGGCAAAGAAAGGAAAACATCATGTCTTATAAACAAAGGTATTAGTTTAGAACTTACAGTTATTGTCTGTTTGCTGTTTTTCCTCTCAAAGAGCTAGGTGAAAAGATTTCTATTATAAATAGCTCTGTTTTCTCAACTGTTAAATTGCCAGCATTCTAGGGGAGGACAAAGAAAATGCTTCAAAAGACATTGAAATTCTCTGTAGAAACTGGTATCTTATTGTTGACTGAGAGCTTGCCAGTTTTTCAAAGTGCACAACTTTTTCATCAAGCTGTATAATGCTTTGAATCCAAATGCCATAATAATATAGTGAAGTCAGAGAAAAAGAAGCAAATGCTGCTAATGGACCCTATTGTTTTGTGGGACATCGTGCCCCCACGTGCCCAGCAATATGTGGGTTTAGAAGCAGTCTGTTGAGTCACAGTAAGACAATTGGCAAAATATCACGAACCTGAGCACACATCATCTTCAAATTGATGGAGAAATGGCAACACTAAGTTACATCTTTTGTTAAATGTATTCAAATTAATAATTTTGAAATTAAGTTAGGATCTAGATATGTGGAATGTGACATATGACAAATCCTTTGAAGGCATAGAATAAGTCTAACAACTAAAGATTTCTGTCTTGGGCAAATTCTTGAACGTTAAACCAATAAGAAACACTAGATGATATAAGAATTTGGGGGTCCTCTAGTTGAGTGACCAAAACGTTAAAGAGCTCATTAATAACAGATAGAAAAAAAAGTAATAAAATTCAAAATGTCTGCTTCTTCATCATGGAATGTATTATAGAAACGTTAGCTTGATTTCTATTTATTTTGTTGTACGAGCTGCTCCATGTGTTTGAGGGGACAGGTAGCCCAGTTATACTAAACTGGTTTTAACTTGGGATTTCTGAGAGCTAGGTATCCATAAATTAAATGTGTTTTCCATTCCCTTGTAAGGGCATCAGTCTGGGGGCTGATTCTAACATATGTGTCTTATCAGTACCAGAAGCTGGGTTTCTCCCCTTTGCCAACTAGACCATTGTCTGGAGATTACTGAAATGCCATTATTGATAGTACAAAGAGCTAAAATCAGTCACTCAAGTCACTTCTGTGACTCTTCAAAACACTTAGTGATGGGATATCATGGCAATCCTAAGCAATGTCTGGCTCAGAGAATCTTTTCAAAAGGCACTGTTAGAATACACTGTATTTTCCTATAGTAATTTAACAGTTTGCTGTACAGTATTTTGACTCATTATCTGCTTCAACAAAACATTTTAAATTGTAAATAGATCTGGTGTGTGGTCTGACTTGCACAAATCAACCCAGCACAGTCGATGTTTTCTACATTCTACATGGCTTCCTGAAAGCTCAGTGTAGAGGAAAGTGAAAAAAAACCTGTTTGAGTCATTAAGGGATGCAATCTATTTGTGGAAATACTTGCAAGCCGTTTACATAAGAACAAAGCATTGGAAAAATCCTAAATCATAACAGAAATTTAATTTGCATAGTTTAACCAACATTATATCTTCAGCTGAGAGATGATTGTATTGTTTAATGTGCCACTGGCAGAAATTTTCAGACATGATGGATGAGAAGTCAATAGGAATATTTCCTACCAGAATGCTCCCTAACTGCTCTCTGCACCTTTCCCCACCCCCACCAACAACCTGAACATTTCCACAGTAATGTTCTCAGATAATTATTATCTTATAGGATCCTTGGAGGTGACATATTCCAGGACCCACAGGAGGATAGAGTTCATAACTTGCAGGAGGAAGAAACTATTTGGCCCAACAAGCTTATCCTTTTGTGACAGATCTCTTCAATCCCTTCTCTCTCCAGAAACACACACAGTTGTCTGCTGAACTCAGTTACACGGTCCCAACAATTTATCGAGGAGAAAGTGAGGTCTGCAGATGCTGGAGATCAAAGTTGAAACTTTATTGCTGGAACAGCACAGCAGGTCAGGCAGCATCCAGGGAACAGGAGATTCGACGTTTCGGGCACAGGCCCTTCTTCAGGAATTCCTGAAGAAGGGCCTGTGCCCGAAACGTCGAATCTCCTGTTCCCTGGATGCTGCCTGACCTGCTGTGCTGTTCCAGCAATAAAGTTTCAACCCCCAACAATTTATCACACTGTTAAAACAATTTTGTATGAAAAGGTCTCACTGAATCTTCATCAGTGACTAATGTGCCAGGATTAATTTGGTTCACTTATATTTTGAATTAATTTATTCATGCAGGGGACATCAAAGTCACAGGCAATGCTAACATTTATTGATTATAACAGCCTGCCTCAAAGAAAAGGTGCTGAACCATCTTCTTGAAATGCTAGTAATTGTGGTGAGATCTATGTGGTGCAAGTACACCTATAGTGCTATTGGATGGGGAGATATGAATACAACAGCAATGGAAGTGCTACATATAGTTCCAAAAAGGAATGATGTGCCAGCTGGAGGTGGTGGTCTTCTCAGGCATCTCCTATCCTTGTCCTTCGAGGCAGAATTTGTAAGTTTTAGAGGTACTGTTAAAAGATGCCTAAATGAGTTGCAGTAGTACATCTTTTAGACGGTACATACTGCTGCCACAGTGAATTGGTAGTGGGGAAGTATATGTTTTAAGGTGGTGCATTGGGATGCTTTGCCCTAGATATTGTCAAGCTTCTAAAGTGTTCTTGAACCTACACCCATCCAGGTAAATGCAGCCTATTATAAACACTCCTGACTTGTACCTTGCAAATGGTGGGCAGCCTTTGTGGAGTCTGGAAATCAGTTACATACTGTAGAATTTCCAGATTCTCGATTGCTCGTGCTATATAGTATTTATATAATCCAGTCCAGTTTCTAGTCAATGGTGAGCTCAACTACCCAGGACATTGAGGGTTAGGGATAGACAATGCGACAAGGAAAGCTGGTCAGGTTCTCTCTTGTTGGAGATAGTCATTACATGCCACTTGTGTGGTGCAAATGGTATCTGCAACATAAAAGTGCCCAAGTTTGGACATAGTTCAAATCTTGCTGTTTTCAGGCACAGGTTGCTTCACTATCAGAGGAGCTGTGAATAAAAGCAAACTTTGCACAATTAAAAAAATTTCCACTTCTAATCATATAATGGAGAGAAGGCCTTTGATGAAATGAGATTATATAAAATACATACAAGGTTGAGCCTAAGACATTGTTGCAGACGTTGCCCTACGCAATGTCCTGGAGATAAGGTGCTTGGTCTCCAACAGCTGCATCTTCCTTCGTGCTAGGTACAACTCCAGCCAAATGAGATATTTCCCCAAACGATTCTCATCAACTTCAATTAAATTAGGACTCCTTGTTGCAACACTTGATCAAATGCTGTTTTGTTATCTTACCCAATCTCCAGAATTTACAACTCTTTAGTCCATGCTTGGACTAAGGATTTAATGGGTCTGGAACACAGTGGACCTGGCAGAATCAAAAATAGTGCTTCAACAGACAGATTGTTGGTACCACTTAATGGTACTATTGACGATACCTTTGATCCGCTTGCTAAGAACTGAGAATAAGCTGTTTATGATTTGTCCTGCTTTTATTGCATAGGATATACTGGGATTATTTCCATATTGATGAATAAATGCTAGTGTTAGACTGAGTCACTGAGGTTAAGTTCATTTTGCATGTTGTTCTGCAAGTTTTTGTTTGAACCACTTCAAAAATCTTTTTTTCCCATATAAAGTGCTCAGCTTCCGTTCCTGACATCTGGACTTGTTGATGTTACACCTTCTCAAGGTCACTCCACACCACTATACCTTTCAAGGTCCATATTCTCTTATGATTTGGTGACTAAAAATGTACACAATACTCCAAGTGGGACCTCATCAACGCCCTGCATGGAAATCTGATTCACATTTGGTCTTCTGGTAATTTCAACTACAAGTGAAATGTCTATTTGCAATTGATTTGCCCACAAACTCATAGATCTTGAACATCAGCATAAAGTTCACTGCTCTGTACTATCAATAAAGTGGACCACAATCAACTGCAGCACAGAACTGACAGAAGAACATTATTGCAAACCATTCCAGTTCGCTTTTGTTGTGCACAACCTAGTAATGACTTATTTGACTCTCTTGGCTTAGTTCTGAAGAATGGTCACTGAACCCGAAACATTAACTCTGATTTCTTTCCACAGATGCTGCCAGACCTTTTACATTTTTCCAGCAATTTCTGTTTTTGTTTCTGATTTCAAGCATCACGGTTCTTTCAGTTTTTTTGTTCAGAATTTGAAATTGTATGGATGTTTAGGAAATAACCTATCATACACATAAATTGGTCCCTTATGACTGTAGTTTTATAGAGGCAAAAGTTTGAAATACTGTAATGTCAGAATTGAATTCAACAGCATTGAATAGGGAATATCCAGTTGGAATAAAAACAAAGTTGTTGTTTGGCCCTCATTGTTTGACTACCAAAGTGGCTGTTGCTGAGACAATTCAACATTCCAGAGCATGGAAAAATTAATCCTTCATCTCAAAAGTATCATTTGGGGACAAGAGAATCTGGTTTTGACTTTACACAAATAAACCTTAACATAAAACGATAAAGTTTTCTTTTGGCTTTTCAGGGCTGTGCATTGGTCTAATAGTATTATCACTAGGCTGTTAACCCAGAGACACAGGTAATCCTCTGAGAATCTACCTTTGAATCCTGCTGAGGCAGACGGTGGAATTTGAATTCAATAGAATCTAGAAAAAAGGGTCTGATGGTGACCATGAAACCATTGTCAATTCACTGTTGGTTCACTAATGTTCTTTAGGGAAGGAAATCTGTCATTCTCCCCTGCTCTGGCTTACATATGACTCCAGAACCACAGCAATGTGGATGACTTAACTGCCCTCTAGACAATTACAAATATGCAACAAATGCTGGCCTAGCCAAAGATGCCCAAAAATGCAATTACTCCAGACAAAGTTAAAATTTATTGTTACATCCACTTTTTAGCTGTACTAGCAGCTTGCATAAATTTTAAGTCAACCTCTACTGACCATGGATTGAACCTCTTCTCCATAGTCAAGTAACATAATTCCAACTCCAGCATTTAATTGGACGGTTGTACCTGGATTTCTCTTGAGTGTACTTCAATTTCTTGACTCTGTGTCATTATATTAAAAAAACTACTGATGGCATAATACTGCCAACAAACAATACCCTATTCCCAAAGAGAAAGTGAGGACTGCAGATCTTAGAGATCAGAGTCTAGAAGTGTGGCGCTGGAAAAGCACAGCCGGTCAGGCAGCATCCGAGGAGCAGGACAGTGGATGTTTCCAGCACTAGCTCTTCATCAGGAAATGAAGAGCTTATGCTGTGCTTTTCCAGCGCCACGTTTTTTCACTCATACCCCATTTCCTGTCTAGAAAGCATCTTACTTCCAACCTAGCAATGCCATTAGTGACCATGTTCCAGGACCTGATCACCTTTCCTCCGATCCATGCCGAAGCTTGGAATCCACATCGCCTTCTGACGTAGACAACAGTCTTCACCTTCTGACCCATAACTGGACACATCCCATCAATGCATTGTTTCTACATTGATGCTCCTGCAAAATACCTAGGGATAGTTCGCAAGTAAACAGTAATAAATAAATAGAAACACTGCCTTTCGAGTGTCCATGAACGTCGAATCGTATCTTGCTGTCAGTGCTGTGACTGAGACAACAGACTCTCGTTAAACCGAAACCTTTGATTCGTCATTCAAACCTCGGGTGAATGTGAAACAAAAGTCTGATCTGGGACGGGGATCCAGTGTCGTAGGTTTGAAGACGTGCAGAACGAATCGTACTTTCACTAGTGCAAAGGGGAGCCTTTTTGCTCAATTTACTCCAAAGTTGAGTGGGAAGAAACACATACGTCAGTAACAAAATCAGAAATTATTGGAAAAACAAAACACAGCAGGTCTGGTAGCATCTGTGGAGAGAAAGGGGAGTTCACGTTTCAGGTCCAGTGACCCTTCTTCAGAACAAGTTAGTAAATCAGTCCTGTTCAAGATGAACAAGCCATCGAGGAGCGAAGGGTCGCTTCTTATTGTATTGGGAAAAACAGCCGCAGATTTGACTATAAACAACAAGCAGGTTACAGATCGGGGGAGATATGTGTTGCACAATCTAGTGATTGTCAACAGATTACTTTTTTCACTGTTTCTGGTGGAATGCCGACCCAGACACAAAGATCAAGGCAGGACACAACTTGTTGGGCTCCTTGAAGAAGAAATACCTGGTGACGCTGCCTTTGTGAATATCCTTTCCCCTTCCGGGATCTCTCACCTTGTAACCACAGCGAGACCTTCCCGGGGCTCCAGATGTTGATCGGCTCCATCCCCACCTCAATCCCAACCAAGACACACGCTGAGTTGGCGACTCCAAATCACCCAAAACTCTCTGAGATTTTCACCAAAACTTCAGCCGCTTCCGCCCAGCTCCGTCACTCGCAGGTAGGCGGCGGCGGATGCTGATTGGTCGCTGCACCTGTCAATCATTGACCAAACCAAAAAGGTGCAGCCTGAAGAGGTGAGACAAGAGTGAGAGGTGAGGGCAGTCTGGGAGGGGTGTTGGTGCTGGCTTAGACTCCCAATCTGGGGAATCTACTGGCACCATAAATCAAAGGGTTATTGTCAGTATTCCTCCTGAGAAAACTAAAATACCTGAACGCAAATCCAACTCCAAAAAGAGCGAAAACATTGCACCAACAATGATGAAAATAAACGACCTGCTTCATTTGCCAACGCAATGGAATGACAGTTGTGTTAATGTTCCCGAAAACAAATCCAGAGAAGGAG